>NW_019211456.1:57687489-57821048 GCF_002443255.2 Varroa destructor | reverse complement strand
TGTTGAATATTAATGATTGAGATGTGCAGAGGAGTGCAGAAGACATTGCTTCGGAAGAGTCGACGTTTGCAGGACTGATGCAAAATAAATTGAAGGCCCGTTGCGCATAGCGTATAGAACGTTCTTAGGTGGGAGTGCGCAATGTAAGCAACATTATGTTTTGCCCCGGAGTCATGCTAAGCAGTTAGACCTTAGATGTGGCGGTACGTTTCTACTTTTCATATTTGAATATTCTCTAGTTGCATCAGTTCCCTATGGGTTAGACAAACAGCCGTCACTTCGATATAGTTCAGTAAGTTAACACACAGTGGAAAAAATCATAATATGTTTGTATCGAAGCTTACTATGCTGGCATTATACTGCTAAACTTAAAATGATCGCTTATAAAATGTGCTTCCGTCGATGCCTTGTAAATTTGGCAGCTCACTCGCATCCTATCTCTAAGAGTATGTCATAATCTAAACTGCAAATAAAATGTAGAATATATAAAAAATAAATAAAAAGAAAAGACTTAACATTCTCTTGTACAGCCGTGACAATAGTTTCTGCTATCCTCCCTTGTCTCTATACCAAGTGTACTCATGCTCGTCATGGGCCTGATCCAACTGTGAATAACCATTAATGAAAGCATACAAAACACTTTCGTTAACTTGCGTCTACTTTCTTATGAAGGATTCTATAAGTTATTAAACCAATGAAGTAGACACCTTCGTCCAAGTGTGTCTAACGGTAATAAAAGAGAAGCCATATTCAGTACATAGCTTATTCAATGCATACTGAGTAGCTGATAAGCTGAGAGCATATGTCTATGTGCGTATATATTTTAGAAAATTCATTTGTTTGTAATGTAGTTGGTTGTTTGTAATAAATAAGAATGGATGTGTTAGGTAAAGTACTACATATTCATATACAAGTATACATAAGATGTATACTTGAATATGTAGTATATTTTAGTTTTGGATTAGTAAATGAATTATAAAAAAAAAAATACTAGTTAACCGCTATTCCTATATTCCTATATATATTATATATATATAATTTCAGTCATTGTATCAAGTACGAACGCTGCTAAATCAACGCAAAGGCACTATCATGATAATATTTTTATATTACTAGTGCAGAACACTGACTATGAAGGCTAAAAGGTTAAAATGTAATGATTTCACACTGTAATTAGCCAGAATGGCTTGAGGTAATCTCATACAACCATACAATCATACAATCTCTGGTGTTTTGGCTAAATGAGCAGGAACGGAGTGTACGATTGGCGAGGTGTGCAGATGCTAGAACCGGAAAGGACATGCCGTAGATCCTACGAAAATTCGTGTTTCCTTACGATGATTTAAGCGTCGACACTTTAGTAATAATACCCTTAGACGAGCGCATCACAGCCGCGCGAAGACTCAATCACCAGCTTCTTAATACTAGGAAAAACTCTTTCCCAACGATATCATCAGCACGAATCAAAGACCTAAAGTTACCTAATGACAGGCAATTATTTTTATAATAAAATTGCACAGGAAAAGCAACGTTCGCCTTAGCTTAGTCTGGTAACATTAAGTTAGCCGTATAATACTATTGAATATAACTGATTTATATGCTAATATTTAGAAAGGCTTTTGAACGCGCAATTGTGTGATGTTTGGCATATTCTAAACATGCATACATTTCTATATCATGTAAGAAAAGGATAGGCCCTAAAGAAGGATAAAAATGACGGAAGTAGTGTTGAAACAATGATTAATAGTAGGATTTCATCTAAAAGGAGATCAGATTGATTGATCTAATAAATGTTTCAAGTTTTACCATTCCGCCGTACGCCCTACGATACTACCATTAAGCTTGTTTCAAATGAATGGCAGCCCTTACCAATAAAGGATGTCTATGTTGCGTTTTAAACTTAGGTTCCTCACGTGTCCCTCTTATGCAGATACGACACCATCGCAGGAACCATCTTTACTAATCTGTATGTACTCGAGAGCAAACCTGTAATCAAACAACGGTCTCCTGAGATATATAGTTAAAGAGCGATTCAATATTTTATATCTTTTTCCCAGTATTACGGTGCCAAAATCGATTTGCCGTAACGCATGAAAGATTAATTGATAATGAAAATTAATTAAACCTATTGCAGAGAAAAACGTGATCCTCACAACGGTCTAACATAATGTTTATGTGACTCCAGTTTTACCTAGTTGAATATAATGATTTAGTGCATATTTCGAAGAAACAGAGGCGGAGAATTCAAACTAGGTAACTAATATCATACTAAGTTACAACAGTTTAATTAAACCTTTTTACGTAAAAGCGACAAAAGTGAACTTAATATGACTTTGATATAAGTTTAACAATATCAATGTGTTTTATTAATGGAATTATATTTTTTAATGATCTAAAGAATTTACAGTTTTTTGTTCGGGGTTATCCTTCGGCCAATTGAAATACTTAAACATACTTTGAGTTGCAAATGATTTTGTGAAACTGGACGAAGATAGAGAAGAGGAAGGCAAAGATAAAGAACGGAGTTCTTGTAGAGGAAGACCTGTTTGCTGATTTTAACATCCTAATGACTGAAATGTATGATATCCCGAATTGTGCCTTCCCATGTCGAAATATACCCACTAGTCTAATAAAAAGTTATGGCGAAGGATTCGGGTTCATTTTTGCCGTGCCTGCAACAAACAGCAACAAATTAGAGCGGAATTAAAGAAATATTTCTTATGGGATGGGTTACAACGAGTATTTTGTTCGATGAAATTTACAAAAAAAAATGCTGGGGTATTCTAGCTTTTTGCGAGTCAAAGCATTATGCTAGTGAAAGTTATTAGAGCAGTTGCAAGGCAGGTGGCTGTAAATACATGTTCATGAGATGATTTCGACAACGCAAACCACGGTTGGAAAGAAATAATTACTAGAGTTTCCATACAAGGTATTTATACTTGACGAGCGCTTTAAGAAAAAAATTTCCTCGTAATAGGCAAACCAATTATGCGGGTATTACCCAATTAATTATGTTACCGAAATGATAATGTCGTTGCCCGTCAATTCGGCGGAGTAATATCGGATATTCCCAAAAATGTTCAGGGTAGGCTTTATGTGATATTTCAGTTGCTCACACTGTGGCCGAAGACCACACGAGAAAGCCTGTGCGGTAAAACGACGGTACGGCTGAAAAAATGTAAGCCGAATTGTAAAGATGCACAATAAAAATCATTACAAAGGTATTTATTTAATATTATTGATAATTAATGTTCTAACTAATAATAACAATAAAGTTGATCAGGCCTTCTCAGCTAAACTCTAGCTCATTTGTGTAAATTTCTACCAGCTTACAGGTTGAGTGTATATATAATGGATTAATGGCTGACGCATTATATATATACATATTAAGATAAATAACGTAGGGATAATATTTTCCTCGTAAATGGAACTATATAAGTAAGGACCCTGAGGAGTTTCAACGGATGAACTTTCCGCGTTCTGATCTCTTCATCAGTACTAAGCTTGTTATATAACTAATTATATAAGTAATGTGTGTCATGCGCCTCACGCCCAATATTTAGACGAAACGAAATAACATGTTTTCATTTAAACGCATGGCCCGACTTTTTTTCCGTATTAATTAGTTACAGCCATATTGATTTATCATTGAATGGCCTATTACTAGTTGGGTATAGTCATGTTGAGTGACCTCGAACTGACAAAATCGGTCACTAGTATGACAGCTATCGTATTGGTAACCGACTAAAAAACGTTGTGTACTTTCGAATTCACCTAAGTCCAATTCGAAGATCTTCACTTTTTGCAAATATAAAACATTGCTTGTTGCGGCCCCACAAAGTACTGACTTGTTCCTTACTTTGTGGGGTCGCATAAACAGGAGCAGGAAGTGGCTAAAAATAGGAATCCTTTTTTCTGTTGGTTGTCGTTCAATTCATATTCAAGGAACTGCGTTACGGTGTTAATAAAAAGAAGAATAGAAAAGAGATATCTTTCGGTCTGTAGAGCAGGACTTACATAGCGTCGCTATAAAAATGAATCGCTATGAGGGCAGCCAATCGCACGTCTAACAACACCATCTTTGACGCACGTTTAAACTTATTTGGTTAAAATGTTTTACAAGTTTGGTCTTGTGCGCGATGTAGAACGCTACTGCTTTGCTGCCAAAGGTCATTGAGGTTGTTAGCAACCGCATTTTACATGGTATTCGTATCCTAGGTTAGTAGGCACTACTGCCATCGCCCAAGGAGAGTAAAAGATCTCGCTGAAAAAAGCGTCAGAAGCTCCAAATTCACGATTGCAACAACAAGTCGTCTCAGTGTTCAAATACTAAACTAAGTGTTTATACCCAAGGATGCCCTGGGCGTATAGATACTCCAGAGCACTGCAATTTGCTCTTGTAGGACGGATAAAATGTGGCGGCTCATTCAGTAACGGAACATTGTAGGTCCTCCATAAGATGTCGGGACATTAGAGTATATCAACTGTAAAAATGGCAATTACAAAGCCAGTATAATTGGTTTACACTATAAACCAATTATATATGTAACAATATATGTCTGGCAATGACTTCGTACGTCTCCGTATTTAAGGCGATGCAGAGAAATCGTAAATAATAAATAGAAGAATATGGTCAACGTATATTAGGACTGCTGCAATAAACGCCCTGAATTAATTAGCACCATTCTGAGTGCCTGTAAACCGGCAGTAAAGTAAGTCACTACTGATATAAGGATAATAATCGAAATCGGATATCTATCTGTTCGCGATACTGACCACAATCAGCCATTGGGCCCCATTCTCCAATTTGTTTATGCATGCAAGTATGTGAATACCTAAATAGAAAGATAATAGTTGAAAGATAGATAGCTTTTTTCTTGATGGTTAATAATTTTTGATTGAACTTATCGATTTTTCACGGCAACAGTTTCTTCTAAGTTGATTCTCAATTAAAACTCCTCCATCCGTGCAAGATTGAAGCAAATATTGAATTTGTTTGTTTTGGCAGCATCGTTCTGGTATCAAGCCTGGGAGTATGCTAACGTTGTGATAAATATAAATGCCGTCGTTTTTTTAATATACGCGTATTTTATGTAAAAAATTTCACACTGAAGACGTAACAATCACCTGACTTATACAGGTGACACACCACAGATGCTTACGCGTGCCCATATTTGCCTTCGTGTAATTTATCCTCGTCTGTATTTACAACTCTATGCTATTACTAGATTATCTATAAAACTTATTTAAAAATTCGGTACACTTTGGTATAACTTGTCATTCACTTGATTCAGACATTTTCCCCGCTGGGCTTACTTACGGGTTACAGTACACGCACTTTAGGCTGTGCGCCCGCCCTACTGCCCTTCTATCTGTGTAAATTCGTTTCCACTTCCTAATCGACGTTCATCATAACTGCCGTTGTTTGTGTACCGTTTACATTAATGTGTGCACAAGTAGTTCCTTACCCACTTGTTTACTAGTTCCTTGTATTCGGTTCTTTCCTTGGGCGTATCGCCTCGCCTTCCCACATGAGCCGAGCTGAGCTGAAACTCACTGTTATAGTATTGATTGGAGCATAGATTAGATATTATCTGTGCTTGTGTCATATTTGCATTTCGTCTGAAAGGTCGGCACACCAAATCAAGCTCAAGGCTGCTTATGAATTATATACGACAATGACAGGATACAGATATCGTCTAGTGACAGAACTTCGTGGGTGGCCACTATCATACAATTATAGTTTTTTTTACTTTAATTGTTATATAATTAAATGGAATACAAAAGTCTACATAAGTCAACAGTCAAATATCATATAAGAGGAATAAGGCGTGCTTACTGGCGCATGTCGTTGCCAGGAACACGTCTGCTAAGAAGGCTATAAAGTTTGTCACATCAATGTAGGTAACATTCTGTAAAAGGTTTATAAGTCGTCCTAATCTTTCATATTAACGAATTCCGATAGCGTTCTCAGGTCAATGTGACCGTGACACTCACCACCCAGAGATTAACAACTCGCGAACCTTGGACCCGCTTTTTGTTTAGGCTCCGTTCTATTATTTGGCAAGTAAAACTTAAATCAGTTAGTACATCTATCTAGCTAGGGTCAGTAGATATTACGTCACACTCAGTAAGAACGCATCACATAGCAACCATTTGACTCGATACAACTCGGCCTACACAACCCTACTTATTGCGCCAACTATATACATGAGTGCCTTCCGTAATGGATAACGTTTTGAGTCTTGTAGGGGCCGAAACGCTCGTGAGATCGTTCTGCCTACACTTATAATGAATATGACGAAGGAGAGTGACGAACATAAACCTTCATGAGGAAAAAGTTCTAATTTAATTTTATACTTTAGATAGCCTATAGCGACCGGTCATAAGCATACGATGATACGTGCTTGTATTGCTACGACATGCTTATTTTGGCTTCATTCACACCAGCATCGTTTCTAAGATCTAGAATATTAGTTCGTTCTATAGGTAAACATGTCAGTTGTTAAGACATGTTTGCCTATAGAAGAATTCTGAAAGAAAGAGTCATCTAAAAAGTTTTTACAACAATGCTTCAAAAATCTATTATGGCAAACCTACAACTAACTCTCTATAGCATCGCTGCCCGTCTTATTCATGGGAGCAAGCGCGACTTCTGTTGTCTGTCCGTTTTGTCCATACGTATTCCTACAATCCGGAGCCCCTAAGGCAAGGTCAAGCTCCGATTGGGTAAAGTCGCATAACAATCTCGATTCCTCTTTCGTCCCTTATAACACGCCAGCATTATAATAGTCTTTTGTGAACCCATCAGACCCGCTGGGTTAGAACGGAAACCCGAGTTGGTAACCTATAGGTAAGGAAAATTGTTTATTGTTTAATTTGTATTATGCTCGCCATTTGTGAAGGCTTTTATTAAATATTTCGCAATAACTTCGCCAGCCAGCAACTTACTTTGTGCTCTTTCTTAGTCCTGCATCTGATTTTGACATAAGTGTATAGGGGTAGCTGGCTGAAACTGGCCCGCGATACCGTGTTTCGCGGGATGACGACCAAGTGAGATTTTTCGGAAACATAGTGACGTTTATAAGTCACTATAGTGCTGTCACCATGCACTAGCGTCCTTAACCAACTTCCCGTATCCTCTATTGGCACAATTCTCGTATAGAGAATGTTTTGCATTCATGTTACCTACCATTATGGATGTTCTGAGTAGCCTCTTTTAAATCCGCGTTTACAAAATCTATTCAGATATTAGTAACTGTTGGCCCCATATCCTGCTCTCTGCACTATCCCTCACACTCGTGCTGTCATTCCGGAGGCGCGGATTGGGATATGAATTGCTTTAATTTAGTACCCGTTGTTATCCAAATAAAAGTTTCAAGCCTTAGGTCTGTTAGTGATTGCTTCGAACCGCTGGCACAGCACGAAATGAACGGTGCCTACGTTCGGTTTCAAGCCTGCAGTATCCCATATGTACGTAAGTTTATTAGGCAAACACATAACTATATGGCTGTTACGGGGACATCAGCTCTAACCACAGCATGAGCGCTCCTGGCGAACGTTAACCATTCAGGTCACACGTTATCTTCTGCTGTTCATTTGAAAGTACGCTTAAGCATTGATCCTAAGTGTATATTCTGGAATACTTCAGGGCCGGGCACCTTCACCATTTTGGAAGATTTCGCAGGCTCAGTACTGAAAGGATGAAGTTGCCTGCAGTTTGTATATTTAATCTTTGGGCTATTGCCCTTATTATATGACCCTTTATCTCACAATGATATTATATAGCTTGTAACCTCTGCCCTTGCGGTTGGTATCCTTTGAGATTCTGTTTCAGACTAATGAATTACGACATTATAGTTGTTAGTTTTTGTGTTTTTAAGGTGACTGGAAAGAAACTCAGACGTATTTCAATGTTGTTATATGCTTGTCGTTAGAAACAAATGCCACGTGTTTCGCTTTTTCCAGTCGAGCTATTTTCATCTATATCTCTTGATAAAGGGCGATAACTCCTGACCACTTCATACACAACCTTCAGTAACTTCGGTAATCCGTACATGCGAATTCCATCGCTAGGTGCACCTAAATCTCGATCTGGCTCTTAACAGTCATGCGCCTATGAGTGCGTTCGTTCATTCTGCTTATATCTATTATATAGATCCACAGAGCTAGTACACATTGAAGATCGTCATTTAGCTTGGACTTGTTAACACCAACGGTTTTCAGCTCTGCATTCGATTCCTATACCCCTCTGACCGCTTCGTGAATTTGTTCGCGAAGAAAAAAACTGTATGATATGTATTTCAAGCTATCGCTGTGCTTGTCCTTTCATTTATTCTTGGTTTTAGCCTCTGTTTCTGTCTGGTCCCTAGGCCAGCGTGGATGACCTAATTATCTAGGGAATTTAAATAGACTGTGCTGTTTGCAACGCGGTTCTAATTCTAAGGTAGGCTCAAAATTATATTTGTTGCTCAGCAAAATAGCTGCGAACAGTAACGTCGTAGTCGATCAACCAGTTGAGTATTTCGAGCCAGACCTCGAGTGTCATGCAACAACAGCCTTTAGAACGTGAAATCACTGAGCAGTTTTGATTAAATTATTTAATTAAGATTAATTAATATATGAAATCTTCGTGATTCATTATTATGCCGGAGAAGGTTACACGTTTCACTTAACTATAGAAACCCAAACCTAACTCTTACTAATAAATGCACTCTTAAAAGATCTTTTCTCTGTGTCTGCACACTTTGGGCGCCTTTCACCTTACCTAGTTCTTTCTTGTCTGCTAGCATTTTTAAGAATCTTCTGAAATGTATCTTTTTGTACATCTGAACGTGTTGACATTGCTTGATTTCCTATTATGTTTATAAGATCATCATCAGTTGGACGGAGCAGAATCTGCTGGAACACTTTTGGCCGGTAAAATTCCTGGGAAGTGTCTTCCAGTTGGTTAAGTTATTAGAATTATATGAGGAGAGCAACATGGTTTATACGCGAACCATTCCCAAACTTCTGATTTGTAAATCTGCTCAGATCATTCGGTCTAGTTAGTAGCAACTGTATATTCCTCAAGCCTTTAGTGACTGTGCTTAAAAGCTATATCGTTATGCCACAGTTTAGAGGCAGCGACGCGTATTTGATATGATCTGTTAGTCACTATCAATAAAATACCGATTATAACCAGAATTTAATTCTTTCTTCTAGTCTGGGTAGCCACGTTCTGGCTACTGATATGAGGAGGAACTGATTCATCTTCGAATCTATCAGTCACTTCACATCACACTATTTATGGCATCGTGTGAAGAGTAAAAGTATTTTCAAATCCAGAACAGAATCCGAAGTTGCTTTTACTTGTTAGCTTGATGTGCAAGTGGTGTGGTACGCTTTGCCAGACCACCTCCAATAAAATGACCTTCTTCATTCTTTAGCTGAAAGGGCGGTCAGTAAAAACAGTGTTATTCAAAGACTAAATTGCAGTTACTATGAATCGTTCGTATTTGTTTCTTCTATCAAGGAATGGCATTCTCGTCATTATTTCTCAACCGAGTGCGAGTGGAAATTAAAGGCTTACCACGAAGATCGTACTAAGTGATTAGTCGAAATTCTTCAAACGGTCTGGAATCACTACATGCTTTCGATTGTCGTAGTCAGTTCCATTTACTCACAGCCGTATTCGTAGAGAGTCAAATTTAGTAGGTTAGGCTAGGTTAGGTTAGGTTAGGTTAGGTTAGGTATTTAGCTAATTGAAGTAATCTGCGGCGTAGAGCTCTGGAACAGAATTTGTCCAACGATAAAGTGTCCAATTAGCTCGAATTATATCGAACAGAATTAATCTAATGAGAATTATAAATGTTGTCACTTCGCAGTTAATTCTTCATACGTTTAGAAATTTTTTTTTGCGACACTCGAAGTGTTGTCGTTATTGCGCGGCGTTCGATGGCCCCATCGGGTAGATACTTTAAAGCGGTGATAATAATTGATATCAAATCGTGTTCTACGACAGCTTACCTTGCCCATTTTCCACCACAAAAAAATGGAACTCCTATTGAGCTCGTAGCTTTAGTGTTACTTTGCCGATGCTGATTCTCTAGTTCAAATTCGATACGTTCATCGAAAGGCATGGTTACCGCTTCATTCGACAGGTGTCATATACATTTGACGCATGTTACATAAAAGAATTAACTTTGTGTGAGGAACCATATGCCATTTGGCCTTCGGTGTTAACATGCTTGCTTTTGTCCAAAAAGCGGTGGACAAAGTTTTACCTCACCGATGACACGTTGGCTCCGCGTAGTAAGTTTTCATTCAATTATCTTTATTGTTAGTCATCATACTCTTAGCTGATATGTGACGTAAATATGTTATAACAACGCAGTGAACTGGTATAGTGTTGTTTTAAGCATGGCAACCTCAGCTGGATAAGGATAGGCCTCATCAATACGCCTTCCGGGCTCAAATGGTACTGTGCCTTTTCGGCATTTTTAATAAGGTATCCGCATATTCCATTTTCAAGTAAAATCAGTAGCCTGCATACACTGAAATTTTAGATTGACAAGACTCGATAGCCACAGGCATCCTGTATTTCGGCATCGTAGTAGATAAGTAACCTATAAAATTGCATTCCGTAGAGTTACAGAATTCTGTTAAAAGACAAAGTTTTATAATATGATACGCATGAATTGTGCGAAATAACGTTCGATTGCCCGAGTACAAATGTCGAGTCTTCGGCTGTGGATTGTCACTCTAGATCTTGCTATTTCAACCTCAGTGGACGCCATCAAACTGTGAGCTATTAAATAGAAGTAGCCCACATTACAGTTAATTATGAAGCCCTCGTTTTTTAGGTTGGAAATTGAAAAGAATACTTACGATTTTTTTTTTTTTTTTTTCGTTTTTATCTTGTTGAGGCGCGCTAAATAAAGAGAACACTCACTTTTGATAAAACGCTCCCTTTGATCAAGCGGCTATTCGGGTCTGTCAGTGCTTAATAGTTACTGGACAATGACATATAGTATTGAAGGATATGGTCGAAAGTAAGTGCAAGTATGCGTCGCCGAATCGTATGTGAGTCATAAATTGTTAACCTGTAAGTTTTAGAGTAGCATCTTGTCAAAAAGGACGCACAGAAACTCATTATATATATATTGTGTGTATTGAATCATATGATGTGCTGCTATGACGATATACTGATGGGATAGTCTGTGTATTATGTTTGTGGGACTGGACTATTGAGTAATTGAAGAGTACTGTTTTCCTCAAAAACAACCAAGCTACAGATTTTAAGTGTTCTTTATTTCCCATTTCTCAATGACCTGCGGAAGTAGGATAGGATGGAGTTTGCACACCAGGATGCCCCTGAAACATTAAAGATAGCACATGGCGACCCTTGCTGCCTTACCATGTTTGCCGTGTTATATGCTTCTTTAGTGCAAAATTTTCCTAGGCAGGAGCACATAGACAGTGAAGAGCCCCACATAAATAATAATTTAGAGGAGCAAAGGCAAGGAGAAGCTCGACCTTGAGTCTGGACCAAGAGTTTTGCTCTTTTGGGGCTACCGTGTAGCGGCTATACTGAATAGAACATTAGGTCATCGGAGTCGTGAAAAACAGAAACAAATATAGTTGCGTTTTTACTGTATCAAAGAAATATCGACAGAACTTCTGTCTTTTACAGAAGAGATCCACGTATCGCTTATGTCGGTCTACTCACTTGCTTATCTCCTATTCACACATTGTATCTTAATGCAACAAAACGTTCGCTTAGCAGTTTGCGAACGCTTTAAGCAAGTGCTTTTCGGTCATGGTTCGTTTCTTTAAAGATGAAAAAATGGAGCACTAAAGATACAACGTACAGGTGGTGCTAAGGCTGCATAAACATTTTGGGAAGCAGGATGCAAGTTGAAACAGACCAGACGCAATGTCACATCTGCCTGAATATTGCTTCAAAAGCGAAAGCCGCAGGATGCTGATCAAGAACTGTTCAATAAAATAGACTATTACTAAATGTTATCAAATAGTTTCACCTTTCCAAGGTCAATCGCGCGACACCAAAACGAGAGACAGGTTCCGGCATATGAAACCTCTTTTATTTACAATTGGGTACCCTACGTGACGAAACATTTTAAAATGGCTGACAAGCACCGTAATGTAAAAAACTGATATTGCATATCAGCGTATTCTAATGAACCTAGCATGTGATTATTTACGTACTCGAAGAAGATAGGCTCGTCTCGTATATCCTCCAAAGCAAGTCTAAAAGACCGTAGACTGACTACCGGAAATTACGCTTTGCTATTGACTCGAGGGCTGTGTTCGAGGGCAGGGCAGAAAACCTGTCAAGAAGGATCGCTTGAGTATTCGATTGAAACTAGTTCGTTTTCCTTGGACAAAAAAAGTCGGAAAGTTGGACCGTTGAAAACTGGGGAAGAAGTCTGTTTCTCAGACGAATCTTATATTGATATTCACGAATGAAACACCCATCATGTCTTCCGGCGTATCGGCGATTTTCCGAAAGCCGCGTCATGATGAAAATTAAGCATACATTTTAAGTATTATTCGTCTATTTTGTGGCAAAACCATTGGCGCGATACATTTTGCAAAGGGAACAGTAGGACAGCAGAAATTATCGAGAACAGGATATTGCCCTATGTACGGAAGCAGTTCCCTGGTAGTGACTATGTCTTCATGGACGGACAATGGAGTCCCTTGTCACAAAGCTTCGAATATCTTTGGGCTACTCGTTGTTAAGGACGTTGAAGTGCTGTTGTGGCCTGCTAAATCGACAGATCATAATCTCACAGAGAGCACCTCAAAGCTCACGGGTTCGTAAAGGGCAGTAAGAACTACTGTTTCGGGTCTCCGAGGAAAAACTATTATATAGTTCCAGTCATCGCCCCAAAGAGTGGCGGCAGTTACGGTGCTGTAAGTCTCGGAATTATACCACATCGTTTGTTAGTAGTTTGAACATTTTTCTGATGTTTGATCGACTTGTAAGGCACCGGAAGCACATTAATGCCGCTTTTATGAGACAAAAATAGAAAAAAAAAATATCTTGCTCTGTATAGCGTAATTGATTTTGTTGAAACTGTTGAATTTGAGTTTATTTGATTCAGTATCGCTGAGGAAGACTATTTTTGGGACAACTACGGTCGACACTTCGAAATTGGTATTCCTATTTCCTATACACAATAATAGAATTACAACATTCACCTACATCCACTTATTTAGCTATAATTTGGTTACTATAGCTACATGTAATTACATAGATACGACGACGATGGATAAAATAAGCGGTCTTTGAAGGCTTGTTATCAATTGTTTCCCACGGCGAACAATCTATGCCAATAAATTGCTACAAAATCGCTAATAAAAACCGTTTTTGTCGCAGGCACAATTACATGTCAATGTTTCTTTATCTACAATGGCTACAATTTGACCGCTAACAGAACATAAGTAACCTCAAGTAATGACTTTAACAAAGATAGATCTGAAGTTGAAGGATTTATACGGACTATAAACAGCAATAAGGATTTGGGTTGATCATGTCAGTGATGTCCTTATTTAAAATTCGTTTCCACAGATCTGCATATTTAGTTAGTCCATTTGTGGCTATTCATTCCTTTTGTATTGAATAATATTAGCGAATTTCTCAATACAAGATCTAATGCAAAGCTAATATCTGGGCTTCTCAGGTAAAAGGTAGCGGTCCACAACAATGGACAGTGTATCTACAAGGAAGTAGACTCTTTGTTTTGTGATTTTGGTTAATGAATATTGGTAGTACGAGGTGAATTGAAAACTTCGGGGAAGCGTTGGAACAGGTAAACTATTTGAATGTTCGTTGTTCGTTAACCAATAGCCTACTTTTTTTCTTTACTCATTACTGCAAACGGCCTAGTTAGAACAGAACGTTTATCCTTTTCTGGTCATTAACGAAATATTAAAAATACGGTGTCGCAAATACATCAATCATGTAGGCAAAATTAGATTTTGTTTCACCAAAATCGGATTTCGCAAAAATTCGAAATTGGTTCAGCAAGTTACTAGTTTGGATGCCGTTTTAAACTGATGCGGCTCGTCCGGCCAAAAGTCGCTAGCCGGAATGACGCTTACTGTTACTTGACTGGCCATATATATATTGAACTTAATCTATTGAGCCGATATTACAGCCCTAGTTGATTTTCTAGTGCACCTCTTCTTGATTGTTTGTGGCATAAGTACGTCGACACAACGAGCAAAAGCGCCTGGCTAGCTCCTCGTTGAAGAAGCTTGCCAACAAGAAAATCTGTCTTGCATACAATATTTTCTATGGGATTCAGCTTGTGTTCAATATACCAGTCTTATTACTGATAGAGTGCAGCTACTCAAAAAGTAAATACGTGTACCGAGGAGCAGAAAAGAAACATTGCGGATTTGTAGTACTATCTTTGCGGTAGAAACTTTGGATTAGCAGGACAAGGATAAGGTGAATTAGCAGACGTTCGAAGCATTGAACAGACTTTTCACTACAGAACAGCGCTTAAACTCTAACCCTTTTTTTACGGTGGACATTCAATTACTGTAGTATAGATAGGGGTTATAAACACGAGATCCCAAACTTTTCCTTTCCGCAGTTTCGTATGACTAGTAAGAAACATTAGCCTGGTTCGCTGCAAGCAAGAAAATCCATAGCCTTTGTACAAATACAGACGTAAATAAGTCGTATACCAAACATTAATCACAGGCATTGTATATCGCTTTTTATTCGTAGAATTTGATATTAATGAGGTTATTTGTTTTTTTTTTTGCAGAAAAACTTCCATGTTTCGAAACTTCCGGGCTCTCAAATGGCGCACCTTAAATTTGAGGTAGTTTGCTAGTTGGTAACTTCAACGTACGACGTAAGTTTTCGTAGGTCAAGACTTCGTCCCTGTATGCTGTTGCACATTTTTATAGCACGAAAGAAAATATTAATCGACAACGTGCTATGCATTGATTCCCACCACGCCTCGGGTGTGTCCGGATACCTACATGTCTTCGTCAATTTTGCAAGGGGAAACAGCTCGATACAATAGAGAAGAAACTCTACTGAAATCGAAGGCAACGCTTCAAGATGGTATGTATCGGCTGGAGTGAACTGCTCAAGCAAGAAACAATTCCACAACAAGCAACTGTTGGACTGCCTGTAAAGTTAGGTCAAATCAAATTCGGCCTTAGGTTAACAATCCAGTTTCTCGTACTTTGATCTGGATATTGAGTCTTATGCAAAATTGTTTACTAGCTATAACGTACTAAATTCATCCGTAACATCCGAAGTCGCATCAACGAAGCTAGCGGTTCTGTGTAGGCTGACTAGTGTTTCTCTGGGCCAGGCACAGGAATTGACGAAACGTCACACGGGCAGTGAAACCGCCTTTAAACTTCTAAGAGCTAGTATCGACAAGCCCGTCAAACTACTCAACACGGTAGGAGAACAGATAACTGACATAAACAGGAAGACAGCCTTTTGAAAAGCATGTACACGGTGCCGAACACGATCCATGAACAGTGCCATCGTAACCTGCTATACTGCATGAACAAGCGTATCCGATGCACAAGGCACTGGAAGTGGAATGCCGTATGTTGAAGGAATAGCTTCAGTCGAACGAAGCGGCAGGGTTGGACCTGATCCGCGATGAACATTTGAAGTGTGTTTGACTTGATATGCTTGCTTACAACAGGGAACGTTTACTAGCAAGCTGGAGTGTCGTCCTACAAAGTGTCACATTTAGAGGAAAAGCGATCTGTGCAACTAACTCATCTTCATCAAAAAAAAAGCTGCCAGTCCCGAATTTTTGACTCATCTAGCCACACGCCGGCCGATGACGTTGCTAGAAGTATTAGGTGTCCCGGGCTGAAGAAGTTTCGGGCAGGACCATCAGCACTGTGTTATATAGCGCTTCAGAAGGCACATCGTACCTGCTTCAAGCCAGAAGCAGCGCTCTTTGCTTCGCTCGTGGATTTTAAGCCAGCGTTTGATATAAGTGTCAGAAATATTATCTTAGTAAAGCTTGCAGGATGTGGAATTACACAAAACATGCTGCATTTGATCAGAACGATACTGCAAGAGAACTTGAGAGAGTGTATAGAGAACTACTCTGTATAGAGTAGTTCTGCTAGAATTACTTATCCTGTCAACTGGCGTTGCACAATAATAACTCAAGACCACTGTTGTTTGCGCCGGCATTGTATAATCCGTAGTTTTGTGTTTAAGATACGAGATGCTAGTTAGGTAAAGATTTTGCTTTATACTGGTCATCTTATCGTCTTTAAATCTAGCCGATTTGTTTTCCAGGAAGTTTTCACAAAGCTGGCGATGTACGTGGAGAAGCTTGGATTATTGATTAACAGACAAAACAGAGACCATTAAGTTCCGCCATTGTGGCCGCCTTGCTGCATTATATATGATGAACGTGAATAGCTTTGAATCTCTAGGAATGATCTTGCCTTCAGTCGCTTAGACCTCGTACGTTCCAAGACAAGTGCACTTGTCTCGAAATCAGGGCCTCACCCCTTGCCTCTCATGGAATCAGTTTTCAATGACACTATCCATCAACAGGAAGACTAGACGGAATCAATGTTTTCAAAGCGTGGGGTTACATAGTTCACTATCGCGCGGATATGTGTATCTTCTGAGAGGAACGTCCCTGTTTGTAGAAAATCTTTGACACAAATTCAACATAAATCCCTATTTTTGTTTCACAAAGGCGATAAAGTGTTAAGTGGACTGAGGCAGCCGACACAGTTACACGTTTTGCAGCACATGAAGTTCATCATCACATCCTTTGCGCGATAGCAGGCTTTTATTCGCCAGGTGCAGTACGTCTTAAGTACCATATGGCCTGGTATGTGGCAATACCCGGACTAGGCAGTCTCACTGATCAAGCACACCAGTCGTACGATTTTGTGATCCTGAAATTTTCAAGTTTTAACTTTAGGGCTTTGGTGTATTGAACGAATGTCTGATAATATTATATTCAAATTCATCTATCCACACACAATTCAACTGCACTTACAGTATAAAGTTAAGTATGTGTTGTTTATAAAACACAAATAAATATTGAACTATCACATAATACAAACCATTTTTGTATTCAACTGTCCGTATCTTCATACATAAAATGCAAGACCCGTATCATAACGGGAGCCATTTATTATGTTGGCATGGCAATCCCTTACCAATACTTTTATAGTGGTGTCCTAATTTACCTGAAAATTTGCTGAAATACCACATATTTTTCACGCACTTCGTTTCTGTTCTTTCATAAAATCGCCACTGTCGCTATCGGTGTTTAGTAGGCTGATTGGAATCACATCACCTCTAGTTTATCTCGCTTTTCAGCATACCAGATGACTTCCTGTTTCGCTAAATAATTCCAACGCTTTTCAAAAACTATCAAAATTACGTTGTTTTTCCCAATAGTAAATTTTACATTTAACCTTGAAAAATGTAGCGTTGTATTTCGTCTGCTACTTAACTGACAAATTTGTCGCCTTCGAACATTTACCGGCTGATTTTCGTACGAGCCACACCGACGCTGAAGTGATCCAGCCGGGTACGCATTTGCTGCCTAATTACGATGTTTTCACAAGGGGGCGGTTTCGTTTTTAAGTATGGCCTCTTCCATTCGATTATTTAGCTCATATACAGAGTTTTTACAATTAATCATCACATTGAATCATATAATATAAGTTAACTAAGTGTACCGAGTACAATTTTGATTTTATTGTGCTTCATAGAGATCTCCAACAGTAGTATTAAACTAGTCATCACTACAACAGCCTTTCAACTGTCGTTAACCACTTTCATAATATCGAGATGCTAATTGTTGTTAGAACGAGCTTTGCCTCTAAGGTTTTACGTCTTCGTCAACTCGGTAGAGGTGTGAATGTGGGTGGGTGTGGGTGGGTGTGTACCGTTGTAGCATTTTTGCTGCAATCGCCCGAAGTGCGTGTTTGATAGTGGTATTATTCAACGTCAAGAAAAAAAAGTTTCATAAACGAGATGATAAGAAAAAAGTTAGTAGAAGTGGTTTGATAGTGTCTTTCCAGCTAGGTATACTATTCCTACTATGTGTTTTCTACAGGATAAGCCATACGTTTATTTGAATAAGAGTTAAAACCTCAGATGCCTAGCAAGCTCTCCCCCAAGGAATATGGGGAAGTACTTTCGACACAGAACAATGTTAAGGCTGAGATTACTAAGAGCACCAATAGTACTGCATCTGGCGACTCCAGCGGCGGCGGCGGCAAAGTGCCACTAGATTGCAACGGCGTCGTGAGTAGTAGCGGCAAGCCATGTATTAAGGAAGAACCGAATATTAATGAGGACGACGAATCAACGAAGGACAACGACGTCAAAGTGGTTGCCGTGTCTACAAATACCAGGAGCGGACGTATTAGTATGAGGCTACGCTTAAAGAAGGAGAAGGTTGATACCTCGCCGTCTCCACCACAAACAAAGAGGTCTCGACGTTCCGCGGCAAAGGGAAACAAAGCAGCGACGACTTCCCGTACTGATGAACCTATAGAAGTAGGGTCGACAGAAATTAAAGTTGAAACCTCAGATGATGCGGCGGCAACGACCGAAAATAATGAACTTGTATCGGATGTCGTTCAAGTAGATATTCTTGATGAAGAAAATAGACGAGGTTTACCTCAGAAAGAAGCTTCTAGAGGACATCATAATCCGACAACGAACAAGACATCATCTTCACGGGGGAAGGGGACTAAGAACGCCACTTGTACTACCCCTACTGATAGGGATCGCGAAAATAGTGAGTCGGAAGACCTGGATGAAATCGACAAAGATGATCCCCCATGGAAACCATCGGTAGAAAGAAGAAGACCTGAGTCTAACGTAGACAGGAATTTGGACCAAGCGGTAGAAGGCTTGATAAAAGACTACAGTGTAATAGATGAAAGCTCAGTCCAGCAAAGCCAAGCATGCTTTCCATCGCCCCAAGCGAGCTCTTCATTGACAAGCGACGTCTGTTCATCTACCAGAGATTCTATTCCACCGCAACAAGAACACGTTTCGCTGGAGTTCGAAGGTATTGTCGCTGTGCCAGTTGAATCCACAAAATGTATCCTCTGTATGGCACTTTTCAAGACAACGGGCGAACTCAAAGCCCATATGGAAATCGTACATGCGAAAGGCCGAAGACAAGCAAAGACTCGTGTCACCCCCGTCGAGGAAACAGATTCGCGGAAAAAAGCTCCGACGCCACTCGTAAGGTAGTCCATTTTGCTATTAGCTTACATCCCTCATAGGCTTCTAACGAACGACGTGCTGGGTCGGAAAACTTCGTCCATTATTTGAATCTTAGCTTATATACACTAGGTATATTTTTCTAAAACAGATAAAGGCGTGTGCATTTGTAGTTAATTATCTCGTTTAATTTCCTCGGGCGAGTCTAGGGAGGGTGCAGAAGCTAAACCTCGTCGTAGAAAGCCACGTCAGGCAGGGAACCTTGGTCATCACGAATGTCATTTCTGCCACAAGAGATTTCAACAAATGGGTCACCTACGAAATCACGTTAGATTACATACAGGTATTGTGCTAGATCTGATACGTTTAACAGCTCTAACCGTTTTATTGTGCAAGCAACTTCTTATTCGGCAACGTTATAACGATACATTGTTGTTATTGAATTGCTTAACGCTGATTGACATTAGTAATTTACTTATTATTTCTGATCAGGCAATTGACCATCTTGCAGTAATCCGTAGTTAAAATCGTCCATCCAGGCAGCAGTCTCAATTATTTCGCGAACTCTTTTTTTAAGGCGAGAGACCGTTTGTCTGCGATATGTGCGGAAAGGAGTTCTCTCAGTCAGGTCACTTAGTATCGCATATCAATTCTCATACTAATACGAGGCCATACGAGTGTCAATACTGTCAAAAGCGTTTCACTCAAAGTGGACACTTACGAAACCACGAACGTCTTCATCTAGGTGGGTTACTATGTTAGGCTATGAGGAACGATATTGTTATAGGTCCTAGCTAGCCAGCAGATGTCTGTCTAATAAGTTAGTTACTGTTACTAATTAGTGCGCCAATTTAGCAAAAAATATATCACCACAGTAAAATTATACTTAGATTTTTACATTGATTTCAGTTTGTCGCTTAGCGATTCTTGCCATATTACAAGCAACAAGCGGCTTGAGCTTGTGGCGGAAAAGATTTTAACGAAAAATGGTAATTTATAGGAAGTGAGGAGCTAAACGAAAACGCAAAAACAAGTAGTAACAATGTGTAGCCTTCTGTGAAAGATCTAATAACCGTTTAGCGTGCATAATGTAAAATTAGGTGTTCGACCATATCAGTGTGCACAATGTGGGAAATCGTTTACGCAGTCTGGGCACCTCGTAAATCATTTGCGTCTACATGATGGTGAAAAGCCGTTCGGGTGTCCGTTTTGTGGGAAGCGATTTACTCAGTCTGGTCATCTGTCTACCCACGTGAAAACACATAATGAAGGACGTGGCCATGAGTGCAATATATGCTTCAAACGATTTGCTCAGGTGAGCTCGTTGGATCATTGCCGTTCGTCTGAGCACTGCTTTTTGTTCTGAAATATCTTCAACCTCGTTTTAACTATTTTACGTCTTTTTCTGCCGTTTGAAGTTCCTATGGCTATTATTTATATTAAATTAAAATAAGAGAAAACGCACATTACGACATCCTACGATAGGATAGGACAGAACTAAGTCATCGTGGATGATGAATAGTGACGTAGCGCTAGAAACAATGATTACATATTCCCCAACAGGAGCTGAAGCAGCGTTTTTTGACCTTTATACAGGCAAGTCACCTCGAGGAACACAGTCGAATCCATAGCGATTTACGCACTTACGTCTGCGCATTCACTGCATGCTCAGCACGGTTTTCAACCGGAGCGCTGCTTAGCGTGCACGTACAGTTACACGAACAAACCGGACAGCATGTTGAAAAGCGGGGCCGGACTCGTGAACGTCAAAATTGTCCTCCAGCCACAAGCGCCCCGCAGTCGTATCTTCCGGATAACATCACACCATTGGTAATGGAAAATATTATTCCACCTTTGAGAAACGTATTGGATTTATTAGACGATTGAATTGTTAGACGATGACTGCAAAAGTACTATAATATCGATGACGAAACCTTTCTGGTAAAGTAACGTAAGAAATACATGCGATTTATTTTGAGTAGGTTCGGCACCCAGTCATTGTTCGTGTTGGTCGTGATCACGTCGATAACGATGAGGTAATAATGCCACTATGTGTTGTTTATGCTAGTGGGCCAAAGGACCGCGTTTTTTTTTACAAAGCTATTCTCGCTGCGTCACTCGTTTGAAGAGTCTCTCCTAATATAGTAACGTTTTTTCTACAGACGTATTAACGTTTCAGTTGTTACTTTCCCAGCAGGAGGATAGGGGGCGCATGTCGTTTGTGAGCGGTAATGAGGACGCTGCGTTCGTTCAAGCCGTCATGGCTCCAGGTGTCGAAGTTGAGCTGTTGGGTGAACAAGTCGAACTTTAGTTAGTGGGTGGAACTAGCTTATACTTTTATCAAGCAGAAGCGGCAGTAGCTGATGTTCGGACGGCTCCGAAGATTTTTTCGGCAGTTACCAACATTCAGTTGCTCAATTCGGTGCAAATCTTAGAGCTCGTGGTTGTATAGAGCGCAATACTATAGCGGCATATAGTTTTACGTATTTTTATTGTAATAAAACAGATGGATTTGAGCTTACATATCATCTCGATTCTGATTGATGTCGAAAAGAAGCTATTCCTATTTCCGGAGAATAATAAACCCTTGCGTACGTAAATCGTAAGACGACAATCAGCGTTTGTAACCATTATACAGTTGCATATTCTGTCCGTAATGTGAAACAATTAACTGTTTGATTTTCATTGGGACATACAGGAGCAAATACCTTTTACTCAGTGAGTGTTTCTTTTGTATTCAAATGACCTAGATATTCGAAGGAATTATGTAACAGTCGGATTTGACATTTCCGAACTAGAGCCTTACTGCGTATGTCTCATCCGATGTAAGCGAGTTGCGGCAAAAAAACTGGTCTGTTCACCGTTTGTGGAGGTCATTTATGGGAGTCGTTGGTAGAGCAACGAGGTTGATCTTAGAAAAACTGAATCCAGTATGTTGGTCCAAGTGAATAAATAGTTTGCTTTCTGCAATATACTTAGTGCGATACGATTCTGTTCAAGAAACAAATCTGGATCGTGCCAAAAAAACATATATGTTATGACGGCAGCTGAACGAGCCGTAGTGTAATATGCAAGGTAACACAAGAGCTTTACTCTTATGTTCTTCAATATGTACATGCTGAAACTTACCATTTATTATTAACAAAAAAATGACCTACAACTCAATAATGCTTCAGTCGATGAAATATTAGAAATGACTTTTTTTTTTTGTGAATTACTCTCACTGAAATAAATACATTTTTTATATTTAATCATACCGAATTTTTCTTATTTGCTTCTACCAGATTACGTATAAAAAATATTTTGCAGATCTTCCAAGTCAAACCTAGATTTAGAATAGGACATTGTTTCACGTAACTCTACTACCACACCGGAATTGCCCTTTCTTTCGATTTCGGAAAAGCATGCACCCCCATGAATTTAATGGGCCCGTTAGGGACCAATTGAATTCTTTTTCCTAGACTCAAAGTAGTAGGCACCGTTTGTCATTGAATGAGTTTAGGAACAAAGGACACGTCCCATAGTGTGCAACACAATAGTACATGCTATGTACTAGGCAAATAAATTCAGCGTCGATTTTAGTTTTCTGGTAAATATGAGAGTAGATTTCCATATAACGTACGAGTATCGCGGAATATTCTCGGTTACAAGGTACACTTCGCTAGTGCAATTCTAGGCAGCGTCATGGTTGTTGATCCGGGAAAATCTATTTTACATAACCCAGTTCTGAAACAACAAACAAAAGCATTCACTTCATCAAATTAAATCTCATTCGTATTTACTGGAAGTAGTAAAAGGTCAATAATACAGTATCTCAATATCAGAAGGCTATAGTTAATATGGTAGGGGTCTAATTGAGTTTACAAAATTTAAGACGACTATATTAAAAAATCACGCACGACAGCTATCACATTTGGAGCACCTTGCTGTACCTTCAGGTTTGCGGAAACCTAGTTTGTTGTAGAGAGCATCTTGAAACCTATACATGCCAAAGTGAATGACGATGTCTGTTTATCCGATCCCTTTCATTTCATTCAGCTGTTTCTCTCTCACCCACAAAGTAAAAAGAATCTCCCAATTGCTAACATTCGTTTTGAAGGCTTCCATTGCTGAGAGTTCAAAGTGAGGATGTAGGCTCTCAGACAACGGTGGCGAATCAGCTAGGAAATACGCGACGCCAACTACGCGTCATTGTTTCTTCCCAGTGCTCTTTTGAATGAAAAAAACACTGCTTTGACAAGGTTTAATTAGCTTCCTTAAGGTCTTGGACGGTAAGATTTTTTTTCCATACGTTGCAAGCGGAAATATGTGAAGTCGAGAACGGCTGCGAAGGATAACCAAGCTGATCGCCCATGTGGTGGATGTGCGCAGTAATAACTCATTCCCTTTGCGGAAACGAGCAACCTTAAGTACAAAAACAAGAGGTACAAGGTGTCAGTTGCCGCTATCCTGCCTTCTTGTTTAAGCTCTGTCGGCTCCATCTGGATGATTTAGGTGACATTTATCGTCAATACCAAATCTATGAATGCGGCACGGAGTCTGCCTTGACCTTGCTTGGAGTCTGTTCGACACTTATATCACGTGGTCCTCTGCATACAAAATGACTTTCTCGGTCCTCATATTTGATCAGGGAAGCTTTCCATCGAGATGGGAACAAGAGTGAGGTTAGCGTTTCCCTGAGCCAGGCCAGTTGCCTCTGTGAAAGGCGAGAGTTCGGCGATATCGATGGTTACTGCAAGATAGCAGCGAGAACGTTAGGTACGCCTACATCGCCTTGGTCACCTCGAAATCTGCCTCTGTATTAGAGTAAATCGACACTCGGGCTATAAGATATGGGAGTAAGTACAATTTCAAAGGAAAGATCAGATTTTGAATTGTAGTGGTAATATGCCAATACCTATCCTAAAAAAACTACTTCAGGTAATATCACTGTGAATTCTCACAAACTTTGCATTTTCGCTTGTTGAGATAGCTTCATACGGAACATATATGCCCTAGCCTCAAAAACATTCTGCCCTAATAATTAGGCTAATAATAATAAGAATAATAATAATTTTTTTGAACAAAATGTTGTTATAGTGATAAATCAGAAATCTGTAGGGTAGTTGACGTATCTTGTTTCTTTGTTTCAGTGGAAGAGTGTGTGGGGTTCCCCGCAATATGTCATTTTTTTCTATTGGAATGATTGTATAGGTGTACACGCAAGCAGTAAGTTACCTAGAAAATACTGACAAACTGCTAAAGCTTATAGCCTAAGCGGTATCCAAATCTGCGAAAAGCTACTGTGGGAAATAGATGTGGCTCTGTCTGTGGAAGCATTTACTCCAACTAGCATGATATAACGATCTTTCCCCATTTCTAGTTAAACGGGGATAGTATCTTTTTCAAATTCTTGGATAAATAATGACGCTAAATATTGCTATCATTTCGTTCGGACCATCGAATATTAAAAACTAATATATATCTATATATATATAATCAGTTGGCGGCATTTGAAGCGGAACCCTTAGTTTTCAAGGGTCTTACAAATATACTAAGCAGCTGTAGAAACTTAAGCGGAGTTCTTGATAAAAGCAGGCCTGTTTTGTCGAATAGATTGCATACGATCCACAACTATGCAGATGAAGAAGTTTCTAATAGGTGAGCCTGATACGTACAGCGAAACTCACGAAAGACAATCGAAGTATTTTTTAATTTGGCGTATCGGCAAGATGAAAACATCCGGCAGCGTGAATCAAAACGTTGCGTCCACGTTGCCAGTGACGGGTAACCGTGGGGGTTGATTTTTCAATCGAACACGTTGACAAGTAGTAAATTTTTCCTATGCGTTTACTTTGTTCTCAGAAGGAGCTGTACGTCTGATGCCGCTAAGATATGTGATCTTTAAATTCTGCTTTATGCTATATTTTAGAAGGCGTCGTCGCTTACGGTACATTTCAGCGGGCTAATGCCTGATTGCCTACATAGGAAGTACAACCGAAAAAAATAGATACAAACTTATACGTCTTGCCCAAGTAAATTAATTACGTATACCCGGTTATAAGATTCATCATAACTTTTGCAGTATTTGCGGAAGGACAAACTGTCCTCCAAGTGCGAAATTATAACCACGTAATGAACATGAAACAATTAACTCTACCTCCAAAGTTGTTTAGCACTATGGAACGTACTGTCGGCCTCTGAGGTGGATGCTGTTATGTTGCGCAGTTAAACACAGTAAGCCGCTGCTACTCGACCTGAATACAATGGACCGCGACAAGAGGTTTTTTAGTTCCGTCCTAATAACTACAGAGTTTTCTTTGATGCGACAAACGATCTGATAAACGACGCAAAGCTGATATCAAATACTTTTGTTATTATCGTTCGATTCTAGATTGCTTTACCTTTATTTCGATGTTGACATTTGCTCTATTTAAGTGTTCATAAGTGGTAACTATCGCAGTAGATGTACTTCGAAGATATACCAAAGCTTAACAGTAAGATTTCCTCGACGCGTTGCGCAATGAGAAAATGATGTGCTTCTGTGAGCGCGTCAAACACATTTTCTGCTTTTTCCTGGAAAGCGCAATCCGTTAAAAGGATGTCAAGTAACCGACGTTTCGTTGTCCGCAGTCGCCGGCGATCTGCCGCCTCGAATGGTAGGTAAGAAGAGATAGGGCTTGACTGCCATTCTCAGACCAGGCTGTTGCCCGAGACAGTCAGACTGCTGCGATTTCAGCGCTTCGATGCAAGCCGTAGTCAACTGTAAATGCTCCCCAATGAACTGTGCTAACTAAAGAGGTGGCCACAGGACGTCCTCGAGAAGGTGTTTAAGGACACCG
Organism: Varroa destructor; assembly: GCF_002443255.2. NCBI lineage: Eukaryota > Metazoa > Arthropoda > Arachnida > Mesostigmata > Varroidae > Varroa > Varroa destructor. The sequence goes on along the minus strand of NW_019211456.1, from coordinate 57,794,999 downwards.
GCACGCTACGAAAACTTGTGTGAGTAGTAATCGACAACGAACTTGCGACGTTATGGGCTGTTTTACATTCGTAAAATTTCAATGAAGTATCATAGTCACCATGGAAAACATTTGTAAGCGGCGCGACATGCGTATCCAAGGAAAATAGTTTACATGATGATGAAAAACAAACCATGAAAGCGAAAACCCATCGAAAGTGCGAAACGCATGCTGAATAGCTCGGCAGCCCTTCGGAAGCTCTAATAGTTAATACTAAGCCTGGCTTGGCTGAAAATCCTACAAAAATCGTTACTTGTGCCTAACCTTAACGGTAAAAAGTATTACTGCTAAACTGCTAAAAAATCGATCTGATATCAATACGAAATTGACTGTTGGACTAAGGATTCCGTAAGCATTGACAATAATAAAACAGCAAACGTTTACGTAGTATGCACCGGATCGGTCCACGCGTAGATACAGAGCAGGGAGTTGGAATTCCTAAAAGTTCCTATCGAAAAACGTACAATACAGCCCAATAGCTAGTGTTACAGAAAAATATTAGTCTAGAAATGGTCACGATTTTTTTATTTCCATTGTTAATATGTAACTCATATAATCATATACCAAATCTCAGCAGTTGTCGTCATCTTTCATAACGTAAGTTAATTAACCAACTATCACGTCTTATGAAATCATGCCTTAAAGACACTAACTCTATAGAATACAATATTGTGTTCGAATCGCCGTTGACTATTATGTTGTACGTTGGCCGCTAAAGCGGTAGTTGCGCAATAGTTATTATCGCAGAAGGCGACCAACATTTGTATTTTTAACGATAGAATCTAAACGATTAGTCCTCTTGTCCTCAAGCAACTTGACGCACGAAAAGTGTCCTGTCTTTCCCAGTATTTCTATCGTAGCATTCGATGCATCGACTGCGATTGAAAATACGTTCTCCATAGAAGAAGTCGGCCGAAGTTGGGTCATTTACGCTAAGTGGCAACAGGTTCCTTTAAAATAGATCAGGTAGCTGCGAATCGGTTTTTCTACTCCAAAATTCTCCACGGTACGTCCAACGTTCTTCACCGATTTTTTCGAACCAGAGAGGCTTCCACTCAATTCCTGCATCCGTTCGGGCCTTACGCGCTGCCCGCTGTTTCTCTTCCAAACGATATTTTTCTTCCGCCGCCCCTTCTATGCACAGAACACCAGACGAGACAATGATTTGAGAATGCAATATCAAGCTGGAATTGATGATATCCCTTTAATATTTGTAAATTTTATTCACACATGCAAACATTTATCATTTTTGGTAAATTTCTGCTCATCACGTGCTAATATATGGGTAATTTTTCTCGTTATGTTCACATCACTAAAAGCGGAAAACGCAGAAATAAGTCAACAGTATTTTACATACCAACGTCCCCCTTCTCAAGTTTGCGTATGTCCAACCTGAAGCGGCTATCAGTCCGTGCAGGCGCTGTTAAATCTGCCATTTTGCAGGCTAAGACGGAAGATGGCTTCAAAGGTGCTCCTTCATGTTTAGTGACGGTAGTCTTTTGGGCCGTTTTTGCTGGCATTTCATTTAGAGCCATTGCCATTGACGTAAAATTGTAATACTCCCCAGAGTTGGCAGGGCGCGGTTCCGCGCGCCAAATGGGAACGCGGCAATTATCCGAAAAAAAAAGCTCCTTCGCCCAATATCCAGAAAGTTTTAACAGTTCCTTGCCTCCTGCATCCAACATCTCTCTGTAAAAAGCAGAGACACAACCAGATCGAAGTAATTTACTACGCTCAAAGTAGAGAACACAGTATCAGGTAGTGCATCAAACGAAACGTTCGCTAAGGGCCTTAGTTAATTATGTATTGCTTTTTGGGCGTGTAAAACACCATCGTGAATAATAAAGCGCCGTTCTGAACTTGATCCTAGGCTAGAAGGTAAGCTGCCTCAAGTATCGTAAGTGATCTAGACTTGCTCGGTTAAACTATTCACTGATCTCGATTTGTACAACCAGAGTTCAGAATCGCATTCAAGTTTTTTTTTAAGTTTTATAATTTGTGGGTAGTAACTACACGTAGTCAGTCCCAAATATGTACCAAATTTTCACTTACATGGGTGTAATCAACCGTAAATGCAGGTAAATCAAACAGGTGCCTTACCCTTCTATTTTGTGCATGTCTTCGGTCGTTTTAGATGAAAGGTAGCGTATCTGACATCGGAGTCCGGTACGCTTGCAATCGACCACCTGTTCTCCACATTGTTCTAAATATAGTTTTCCTATCAGGATGTTGTGTATACGGCAGTCCACATTATTCCACTTATATATTTCATTGGCTCTCTTTAAAAAGCGCACGGAAATCGAGCCTAAAGATCGGAAAACCGTTATTTTGTCTGTATATATAGTCTAATTTAGGTCCTAAAATATTAGGCGAAACAAGTTATTCTAACGACTAATATCACAAAGGCTGCGAACGAACTTTGCCTAAATCCAAAAGAATACCGCTTCTGATTAACAATAGACTCGGGCTAGAGAGGAAAAGCTTACGTATGTTCACTTAACGTTGTATTATTGCCAATGATATACATGTACCTGAATAATATTGGAATCAAATACGTTGATATTTCTAAAACAAAAAAATAATTGTCTTTTGTTTTGTTTTTTTTTTTTGATTTAGTTTGCTTTTGGGATCGTTGACGCAAAAGGAAGGTTATAGAAATGGATGATTTCGAACGTAGGCTGTCTGTTGAGGTTGACCGAAATCTATATTGTTTATATATCTGTATTGGTGTCAATTTTAATCAATTTAATTCACATTAATATCCATATTATCTTCCATTCCTTGCTGCAGAACATCTTTTCAATTTGGAAATTATTCGAAATTTGTATTCACTGCTAAACTAGGGAAGCCAGTAAAGCAAATAAACTTACCATGAGGCTTTATCTCAACACTTTTTCCCCAGAAAGTGAGGCGAGGATTGATATTGCAGTCGATTTCGTACGTCCCTCGGCAGCTTTCAGCATATAAAGCTGAAATAGGCGGGTGATGCGATACCTGTTCGCATACCAGACGAAAACAGCCGCTCGCCTCGTTGCTTCTACGTAAAAACGTATGTAAAAATAAATTGATTTTGGAGTACCACTATGGCCATTGGTTTTTAAAAAGGCAACAGATGACGTCCCAACTCTCGGGCAGTAAAGAGAAATAGGACGGCCAGCTTGTGCATATAAGCTGCCGCGAACATAATAGAGCAGCATTGAATGCGGAACGGTAAATCATACGACCACATATACGCCAAGTCTCTGGCTTTTGGAACGGAGATGCCTTCAAGCTAAAAAATTTCCCTTAACGATTTTCCAGCAGAAAGGCAGCAACAATTACAAATCCAAATGATGACAGTCATGATCTAAGAGCATAATAGAACGGTCACCATTGACGTTCATACAATATTAGCGACAAAATCAACCTACTTATACTGATGAAGTAATTCACGCTCGGAAAACTGTTTCCTCCTTGCTCTTCAGGCCACATAACTTCGTTAATGTCAAGCACAAATATCTGCTGACTGTCGATGACGCTAAGTCTGTGTTTTGATAGAGTTTCTTCCCGCCAGAGAAGAACGTCTACCATGAACGTTTATAAGAGATATCCATATGAGGAATTAAATGTTTTAGCTTAAATTACGATAGCAGAATGGAATCTAATTATTAAAGCTGTACTCCGCCACAAGCACACTTTAATGATCCAATATGTGCAGTTGCCTGTGGAAATTTCTAGTAATGATTCGAAAGCTGCACCTTACGTTTTCATTGTGCTCGGTCTTAAACTGAAACTATAATACATTTCACAACAATCAATTAGCCTCAGATAATTATCTAGTTTCTTATTTACTTGCTTCGAAATTCCTCTCACTGGGTTGAGTGGCCGATATCGTAAACGAAAGTAGCCCAGAGCATGTCCATCAGATTCGTTAACAACAAACGGAGTAGCAACGCCAGGGCTGGGGCAGCAGATAAAATGTTACCTTTTAACATCTTAAAGGCAAGCACGTGTATATTTTATCAACAGAAGACAGTCTGTTCGAGGAACAGACTCATCCGCGGAGGCTCTTGGCTTCTGCTGAACCTTGTCCCCAGAGCGTCATTCCGAATGATTTGATCTCTGCGAGGTATTTTCAAACACTTCCATTACGTATCTCAACAGCATAGATAACGAAAATAAGATCCAGTAGCCTTTTCCATACGTTCAAGAACAATCTATACGTTACCAGCATCTCTGGTAGGTGAAATAGCATAGATATTCTATCTGTTCAGTCGTTCCGAAATAACTGTACAACGTTCTTAGTAACATCAAATGACAGCTAAACACTAGCAATTGCCTAGGCCATAGGTGGAATGGTGGCTAAAGTCAATTTCAGCTAAATGGTGCGTTCGAATTGACGAAAAAAATCCACGAAGATCTTCCTGATGCCAATGGAGGGTCATGCATTTAAATATTGGGTGGCTGAGAGGTTGAGCTCGCGCACGCCATGATTTAAAGTGCCTAAAGGGGCTTCTGAGCCTTTCCAGGCGGAGTTGTGACATCTTGCCGATTATGAACACTAGGTAGAACTTACCGACGCTATAGTAATTTATAATGAAAGTTGTGCGTAGTTTTGCCAAAAATATTGCTTTAAAGCATTTTATTTTAGTGTGTGTTAATTTTCCATCGGTTTACACGTGTATATGTGAATGCGGCCAAACAAGACTATTCAAATCCACTTTTTCACACGCTCGAATATACTATTTAACTGAATAATAATCCAACAGCCACTATGGAAGTGATGCCGATTTGTATGCCACTCGTTAAGGAGCAATCAATACAGAACCCTAATAATGATGCAGTGTTTCCTTTTCCACTTTGAAATTATTCGGACAGTAGTGCAGTTAGAACGCAGCTTGAAAGGAAGAGTAGAATCTACATAAATGGAGTATATTAATAAAGGCTCACCTGTTGAGCTCATAGGTTTCACCGAGAATTGGATTAAAGGGTTTCCGAAGCCTTTCGAGGTTTGAGCTCAGACTAGCCACTGCAAACGCTGTAACAAACTGCATACGACGTACGGGATCGTTCTCCGCTGCTGCTTGTTCCAGCAAATCCGAGTACTCCATTATCTCGGCTAATCGTTGAAGGAAACTTAATGGCTCATTAATTTCCACAGGCATAGCCAGTCGATATAACTCCTGTGGAAATATACACGTAATGTATTATTGAGCCGACAGCAAGAAAGTTGTTCAGAGACAAACAGTTGTTAAATCGTTGTGTTGTTACCTTTCCGCAACACTTTTTGAGTATCGACCATAACGAAAGTCGATATTCTATCTGGGGATGAGGCAAGCGATCGCGCCCCCACTTCGTTCCTTTTTCTGCATTGTCCAGGGGCTTTACATTTGAGTTGGCAGGCATCGCCGAAGGACCCGCCCACGGAGTACCGGAATAACTATCGAATTCATCACAACTCTCCAATTTTACCGATTCTGTCGTCTCACCACCCGTTGACATTGCTGGAGATTGTCTAGGGCAGTACAACATCACAATGTTAGTTAGTGCTATGCAACGCTTCCTCTCAATTCTATCTACGGTTATTTGGCTAGTTCGCCTCATATTTTTTCGTCTTATCTAGAACAATTTCCTACTATCTTGGACCAGGCTAATCCTAGTTCACGTGGTGTAGCGCTAGACTGACGTATTTTTACGTTACACTCAATGCAAGTTAGCTGCACAGGCCGTTTGCAGTTAGTATGCATTCAGTCAGTTGACTCTGACCGAATGCCAAATGACAAAAGCGAATTTGGTTTGGCTAAAAATGTAACGAATAAATGGTGGAAAAATAACGCGCATTTGTAACGTATAGAAAACCTTTTTGTTAGGTGTTTTTTTTTTTTTTTCCAGCCTACACAGCTTTCTATGCCCTAGTACGTGAGTGTTCTTGACACATTCAGTTACGTGATGTATTTAGAACTTGGCGACCGTGGATTCTCATCGACAGTTGGTCATCACAAAACTTTTGCCCTGTAGCCAGCGTAATCATCCTTATGCAATGGCACTGTTATGTAACTGTTTAGGTAAGTTACCATAGGTTGATATGTATGACTAATTATGATCGTAGTACGTGTTACTTGAGAATTTTTAATAATACCCTTAGTAAAGAGCTATTTACCATCATCGATACGTTTCTGAACCAACTCACCGCTCTGTCTGTGTAAGCCATGGCCAAACCTATTTCTATACTACCTGTGAATCGGCCATGTAGTATAAGTATAGAGGCCAGAGGCCTTCACTTCATTGAGATAGCTGTATCTCAGATAACGTTGCTCGTTACGCATAACATGGAGAAAAATCACAAACATCCGAGTGTTGGCTTTTAGCTATCTTCTGTATTGTAGTCGGGTCCGATTTGCGTCGGTGTCCTACAGACATTATAAAACGGTAAATGAATCCATTTCGATCTTCTGCCCGTAGTCGATGTTACAGTAACTAAGTGGTTCCGTACTGCTATTAAGCAACACTTCAGATGGTCTTGCAATGACTATATTATATAAAGACTTCAGAGAACTGAAAAAAGCAAACGCGTCACTAGGTATAGCTGCGAAAAGATGCTTGTATTGGACATCGTTCCTGTCATCAACGCTCATTGTCACTGTCATTGTGGGTTCCTTTCTCTACTCCATCAGTACGTCGTCACTTAAACGACCGCGCAAATGGCTATCCGCATTTTTTATGTGGTTATGACTACTCAATGATAGAGTAAATCAATTTAGATAGTTAGATGATAAAATCCAATATTTTCATGAATGCACGTGGCTAGAGTACGCATTTACGTGTGAAACGTTAACTATAGTATAGATTACAGTACAAATTCGGAGGGGGGACAAGGTCAGTCCTTTCGGCTCATGGGCAGACTATACATTTTGCGTACTTACAAATTCGGTTCTCGCAATGGTTTTAGGTATAATAGAGCGTCTAGTTCTTAGTTTTATTAGACTTAAGTTGGCCTCTTGCCGTTGGTCCAGAGTTTGAGCATTGACATTACAAGACAAACTTGATAGGGAGCGAATGCGCGTAAGTGTTAGTTTTAGTATCGAAAAAGCAGCATTACTGAAGTTTTTGTAAGATATTTTTCACTTCAGTTCACTTCAGATAATATTGTTTGTTTTTTAGAGTGAGGTTCCTATACAGCGGGACAGCATAGGGGTCTACATGAACGAAGTGATCTGTACAGGCGAATATTTGCCATGTATATATCATGGATTTAACACAATGTGTTAGTTAAAATTTACCTGACCGCTAACGTTATACAAATCTCCTACGAATACAACCCTGTAAAACACGTCATATAGAACATTGTCTTCCAAGATGGAACAGCTCGTTGAAGATTGCTTTTCATTCCACCGCATTAACAAACAACTCCGCCAGCTGTTTCTTTAAATGTCAGTAAAGTCGGTGTTAAAAAATATGGAAGGTAGTGTTTTTTGTGTGCGATGCAAAGGAGAATCAGGAAAGCCGTGAGATGATCTGTGGATAACATTGCCACTCAAAAGATCATTGTAATAACCGCAATAGTTGCAAAGCATACGTCCGCAGACCGCAGCATAATCAACTGGCCGATATAGGTTCACATATGATCGCATTGCATGTTTTATAAGCTCAACCCTAATTGAAACGACAATACGAATAAGGGAATCATTGATATAGGTAGGCTGAATACTCGGACTATAGCATATTGTGTGAGTATTTTTAAGTCGATAATGTCCCATTCCGTCTCAAATCCTCTGATTTGAGGCTCAATGGGACTGCTTATATTGAGCACAACAAAGGAAACGGATGACCCTGAGAGCCCCAGACAATGCATAAAAAAAAATCACGTTTTTGAACCCTACGTCAAGAATGTCAATCGGTCAGATACATGTCAAATAATTTTACTGTATAATAGGTAATTGACAAAGTGTGTACACGTTAATTTTTCACAGTTTACTGCCTATCGTTTAATTACGTTCTGATGATTTTCGGGTAAATTGTGTGATTTCTGTAGGGGCAATTTGGAATACTTATTACTTTCCAAAAGAGCTTACCTCCATCCTAGATGAGGTCGAAACCTTGTTAAGAAAGCCCGTAACCATTTCAGCATCGCTTCCACTATTAGCTTTTGATAGACTACTACCAGTCAATCTCTTATCAATCACCCTAGCTTCGGTGAGCTATTGATGAGATCGAAAAATAGGATAAACGCGTCAACCATCGGAGGGCTCTGTCATGTAACCAAAAACGCGAAATGTACACCCACGTAATTTTAGGTATTCTTTTCCGCCAAGCGTCATCTACACATAAAGATGTTCAATCGGATGTCGATTTTGTTATGTGATGGGCCACGCTCACATTTTACGTTTCCTTTCGGAGTTCATTCAAAACTCTTTCGGTGTAGTCAGTACTTCTTATCGCTGCAATACCGCTAGTGATCTAAAGCAATACTTAAATAACCATAAGCAATTACAGATCGACTTCGATGTTTTTACCCATTAAAAAGAGCCTCGAAGTTCGATTGATTGTCGCTTACGCTAATTATGACTTCGTTCTCTCCATTAGGGACTAATCTTTATGATGGCGATGGTAATAGAAAATCGAGTTCTTATGTTTTTTTTTTTTCTGTTTTTTTTGCTTTAGGTTCAGCTTCAGTAATCGTTAACTGATTTCTTTGAAAGCTGATATTTTTAAAATTTTTACGGTAGTCACGTATAGTTTGCAGAACTTTGTGATGATAATATTTCGTTTAAAATAAAAGTAAAACTCGTAAAAAAGATTACGTTGAAAGGACTAAAGGAGAAGTTATTAAGCGTTTCAACAATCCGTATTTACTATCAATTGTTGACTGTTTGTTTTGTTTCGTTTCGTTTCAGAATCATTTTTGATTATTCGTCTTTTAAATAGTTGAAAATATATTCTGGCAGTGATCACTGGCCATTCATTGAGCCTTATGCGAAGGACCTGTGACAGCGACAAATCAGAAGCTAGCCTAAGTCTTTTATTATTTTTCAACGTTATTTTATCTTTGGCTAGTTGTATTCTTTTAACCAATAACTAGGACAAATGGCGATAATCGACAACTCCGATAAAGGGCAGCAGCAGCGGCAGCAGCAGCAATGGGAGAAACTTCCACTTTCAATCGCACACTTTGTTGATTTGTATTAATTTTATTGATCTAATTAACATAAGATGTTATTAAAGTACAAACAGAAAAAAGATGTTTGCATCGAAAATTTCTAGCGCTTTTACACGCTTTGAATTTTTCTAGCTTGTTCTATAGTGCTGTACGTATTTGGTGAGAATTATGATCAAGGTTTTCATCTAGCTGAGTCGATGACCATTGTCGAAAGGCTTAATTGAAGCAATGCTTAACGGCAGCACTTTTAATGGCAGGACATTAAATTCGAGCCACTCGAAAATCAAGGGTTCCATACACATCGTATTCAGCATAAATCGATTCTGATTGCCGACTAAGATTCGTTTGTTAAGAACTGAATAATCTTGAAACATCAGAAACGACCAAATCGTACGCTATCAATTCCTTTTAAGATTAGTGACTTGCGAATAGTAACGGTCAACAAGCGGAAAACTTGCACCCATCCTAGCAACGTCTTCGCATTTAACTCCACTTAGCCAGTGGGGCTCCAGTTGTCAAAGAATAAATTATGTGTGCCTATGAAAAAATAGTGATCGACCGTGCATGTAAACGTTGCGGTGCTGCATTCGACACAGTCTCACCTCTAGCTTTGTTGTATCAAGGCAGAACGTTTCGACTCTTACCGCCGGTAGAAGCAAACGATATGTGTCTACACCACAACTCGTGCACATACCGCCACGCGTGCCTCCGGTTTTCAATCGGATACGTTAGCCACTACTAACCTCGTGAGCTCGTATCTACCTAACCATATATATCATGATTCAGCCTTGAGAAAACCACTGTTTCCGTTTGCTTTTTGACTTCCGGGATATACTTTCTTCGTCCTTTCAAACCTTTACAATCGCAGTGCCTTTACGTTGAGCCTTAAATTAAACTATATTGCCTAGATGGTATTCTTTGTCAGTTAAGGTCGATAGAACTATTAGTGTATAGCTACATTTAATGAGTCGTTTGCGTCATCCACATTAGCACGTAAAGCTTAATATAGGTGTCGATTGATAAGTGTCAGCGTACCTCTTTAGATGCTCATATGGTAAGACAACAGATATTTCACATTTTTACGCAGTTGAGTGAATACATGGGCTTATCTCTAACTATTAGTTAGCGAAGACATAGTAGACAGAAGATTGTAGAAATTAACAATAACATTTCGATTAAGGCCAATGTAAAATTGAATCAGAAGTTTGAATATCCGGGATTACGGAGATGTAAAACGTTTGCCTACTGAGAGGGCATTTTAAACTAAAAACCATGGTAATTCATTAACTTCCTCAGGTAAGTGTTCGTATGTGTATTGAGCAAACATTTTGTGTACACTTGAATAAGTAATAGGCCCTATCTGTGAATTCTGAAACAAATTAGTCATCTACTATTTGCATTCCATGTAGCGTAATGGATTGGAAAAGTGTAGAATAAACAATAATTATTGGAATAAATAACTACAAACTCGGGAAGTTTGTTGCCTCAATTTCCGCTTGATTGGACCGTATCTCTCGAGTTTTACTTGTGGTTACCGTTCCAAGCAGATCCGACGCATACAGAAATGACGTACATTCTGCGTAGTCGAAGAAATGTGTCAGGACTTCGAATATCAGGAAGTAATTATGGATTGGTAGGCGTATTAGACGGCACTGCTCAGAACGTCCGACCGCGAGTTCTACGAACACGCTAATTCAAATACCAGGAGCACCTTCGCATCCTCAGAACCCCAATCGAACGAAGCACTGCGTCGTTCCTGACGACTCATAAATGCCTGTAAGCATAAAGCGGTCCAACACTATGGAACTCGAAGGTCCGTGCGCGTTGCCAAACACCGTTAACAAGCTTGAGTTTGAAATGCTATCCCGTACAAAACAGAGCTCGCAGTGGAGTGAATCGCCAAGTAAATGTAACGTGTGGTGGCACTACCATCTGTCTTCAATGTCGACCGTCACAGTAACAAATGACCAACTGACAATAATGCTAGACCAGCAAAAACTTTATAGTGAAATTATAAACTACGTCACCTATTTTGTGGATCTTGTAAGATAGCCAAAAAATGGTCAGATAAAATAAAAAATACCGTTGGTTGGACGACAACGGTGATTATTTAATTATTTTTTATTACCCTAATTCCCACGAAAATTAGCAGGTGAACAGCCAGAAGTGAGGGTACCACACAAAACATTAATTTAAAAAAGACGGTACTCATTGCGGTTGTCAGAATGGAAAAGTGTGTTTTTGTCTATCTACTGAAGAAGAGTTCAGTGCCGTATCATCTATCGTCAAAGATTGAAACCAGCTAGACCTTTCAAGGAGCAGGAACATTTCTAAACAAGAACAAGCAGCCTGTCTACGTAATTCTACATGCTGGCTATAATGAATGTGGGAATTTAGAAAAAAAAAATCAGTTTCCAGCTAGTGTAGCAAAACTCGCAGCTGTCTTAAAAATGCGACCGAGACAATGCGTGCACAGCGCGTCTCAGAGAGTAGAGGTTGGCATTCGTATTTCGCTGCAGAAAACACAGCAGAGCTTGTTAGAGAGGCGCAGCAAGAAGAATAGTAGTCTTTTTAAAACAGCGAAGTCCGAGTAATTCCACCTCTGAAGTGAGACAACGCAAAATAGAATATAGAAACGGGCGCGGATGTCATGAAAGGCCGCGGGCAGGGGTAGCCATAAAGACCGGTCGTAGCAAACGCCTAATTGCCAAGGCGCTCAAAAAATCAACAGCAAGATCGTAGGCCACAAAAGGCAAATCACCGATCAGACAGGCAATGGACAGCAGAAAGGACGAGCGACGCAGTACCCCGAATCTTTCTTTGCGACCCAACACCACCCTCTAAGCGATCTCATTCCAGGCGCTTTTCAGTGTCTGGGTATAAAGCAAGCTAAAAATACTCCGGAAAGACACAGCACAACAAGACTTAAGATAGTTAAAATAAGTTTTGCGAAAGCATCTCTTCTTCGCTACCCATATTGTCTAGATCCGCCCTGCTAACGATCGATGTTCTAATAGTAGTACAGATGTGAGCCATTTCTTCATTCAAATCGCTGAATTAATAAACTACAATTTATTTCACCTTCCATGTCAGCAACAGCCAACGGAAGTATAGCCACATGTTATAATCACCGCCTGAGCACAATGTAACTGGTTTCCATAAAAGATAATTGTTCAGTAAAAAAGCGATGGATGTTCATCCACCGGTGTTGGAAAGGGACAACGAAGTGGTATGAAAGTTGGTCAAACGCTGTAGACTCAAAAGTAAAAAACCCAACGATCGTTGCCGATGATTCCAATGTTAAAATCGACAGGTCATAACTGTGTTTCATGAGAAGGCAGAAGACAGGTCTATATACCATGATAGATTCCGGTACCCCAGTTTTGGTACTGGGTCTACATGGTACGATTTTCAACCGCCTCATATATCTGTTGACGGAGATTACAGCGCTTATAGAAGATATGCAAAAAAAAAACGTCCAGTCTTCCAGAAAACGTAGCGCGTCACGAGAAAATTGGTTGAAGTATATCCTTCACTTTGCTCAATCATACGTAGCAGCAACTGGATACAGGTGAACAAGGAGCAATTCATACGGTTTATTAGAGTGTGTGTGTATTTTGTGTATCGTGAAGCGTATATGAAATGTCACGAACACGTTTGTATGTAAGTTTTATAAAGTTATTTATTCTAGATATCGATCCGACGCGTGTAGCCTACTTACGTCAATTTAATTCAAAACCTAAACATTTTATATATTCTGTTTGCAATTATAAGCGAAATTAGTATTAATAATAAACGTTGTGAATCCACGTGCTGCTTTATTGTTAATGCTCGACTGTAAACTAAAAAAAAAAAATTAAGTACTTTCGTTTACTTTTTAACTGGCCTCTCTTTTTTTCTCTTCCATTGCCCAGCTTTAATCCAATGGTTACGCTTTATCAAAATTCTAAAGACTTGAACCTAAAATTATATGCTACAGTAGATGAAGCTGCTTGCAGGAACGATATCTTATGAATATATATTAATTAATGAATTCAGATTCCTCAGCTGATCACGACTAGAGAATGGTAAAAGTGTCGTGATCGAACTCGCACCGTAATGAATATTGCGGACGTTATAACACGGCCTCGCAGACAAAGCTAGACTGTGTCGTCAGTCCCTAAGGTTAGTAGGCAAATACGTTACGCAGCGCACCATTACACAGGCAATAATGTAAACCTATATTATCTCAATTGAAACTAAAACCGTTCTTACTAACAACACTTGAAGCATATATAATAAATCGTTTAGTGTAATCTAAAGAATGCCTCCTTATTATCTGTAGATAGTGAGAAGGGCCGCAGCCAGTTTCATTGCATTAGACAAGTAATAAGATGATGGAAATAAACAGAGAGAATTAAGATTAGTTAATCATAGATATAGGAGCCTCTTCGCGTCTATAATGGCTTTGATTTTTGTAGAAACCCGTTGTGGTCATGAAGGTTTTGAGATTTTTAATAGTGTAATGTTCGCCTTGTGCGGTGTGCGAGTCTTATTTTGTAAGAAAAGTACTTTCCTCTTTTTTCGACGTGTTTCACTTCGCATGAGTACCGCGACGCGTTCTTTTCGCGGTATACTTACTACTAGTCCATCTATAATTATCCTTACAGCTGTTGCCTTTTACCCGACGTCGCTTCGGGTAAGACAAGTCAGGCTATAATATATCAGCTGCATTAAAATTTCCTTTACCTATAACCAAAAAAGGCACACTGGATATGTCATCTGTTATTGTAGTTACGCCTTTTCCGTTTACTAGTTTCGATCGACTTGTTAAATGGCCTGTTGTAGTCCTGTTCGTTGTTAATTAGTCGTTTTGTCAGCTGGTAGCAACTCATAATATACGATTCTTTTCTAGTACTACTAAGCTTTATTTGCTCATTATCGTAGTCTGTCGACTTTTCGATGCAGGTACGAGCCGGTAAACTGCTTGACGTCAATTTGTGTGACACTCAAATCTCGAGCGTTTTTTCAAATAGTTTAAAACTTTGACGACATCTTAGCTGTTCACACATTGGTCCTGCTGAGAGTTTCCGATGATTTCATACTTTTTTTTTTCATAGTTAGTCAACCAATTCCAGGAATATCCTGTATCATATACATCGAAATTTCCCGAACTAAAACAACAAAACCATCTTCGGCCGTTTCCTTCGAGGGAAAAGAGCACATTTTTTATGGTTTTGGATAGCAGGTATGCTTTTATCGTAATAATATTGTATTCTGAAGTATAGGGGATTTCTACAGAAGTTTTATTTGTCCTCAAAATACTTTATCCTAAATCTGAATTTAGACACTTCAACAGTTTAAACCCATGAATAAGCGCCAAATACACCGACGCCGACCTAATGCAACCCAGATTATCTAGTACATATGACTTTAAAGCAATCTAGCTGGCAATACCTTTTCGACAACCCAGTGAAATAATGTTCTCTATTGTACTGGTCTCAACGGAGTGGGAAGTTTGTGCTTACAGAAGATTACGGCTGTTGTCTGAGCTGAGTAACATATATTTTCAATGAGCAGCTTCTCATGCTGGAAAAACAATTAAAACTGGGGAGTAAACAAGAAGATTACACTATATTGAAAAGAAAAAGACCTCCGAAATATTAAATTTATCCATCAGACTGATAAGCACACAATACAACTAAAATTAGTTATCTAAAAAAATAGCATTGGCTAAAGATAAGGCTCTGAAGAGCTTACTTATTTAATGTAGAATTACGATACGCCTTTCTTTTCAGGGATGCATTCCGTCTCGCAATGTTCGTTCTTCGGCCTCTGTGGACGAGGTTAAGCAACCTCCTAGTGCAAATGCATCTGTCGCGTATCTTCTAAGCAAGTTTCATGGCTAAAAAAATAGAAATTAAGATGGAAACGCGCTTTATCACGAGACAAAAAGCTAGTTTCGCCGAGGCGAATATTCGTTGAACCACTAAATGGCGGTACTTTACATTTATTGATGACAAAGGGCCAGTTTTAAACACTAGGCGGTCTTACCCACAATTGGATTGCCTAAGATTTTAAGGGGTCTTTAAGCGGTTTAGTAACGATGGCTGTATTTAACGTGTATAGTACAGATGAGAACATCGCATTACGTTCTTAAAAGGTGAAAAGACTTAGTGGAAATATAGGTCTATTAGGTGACCTGGAAATTGATTCTGCTGATTTTTGTTATATTTCCTGATGTGGCAATACTGAGGGGCATACTTCTACCAGAATAAAGAAGCGACTTTAAGGCTAATTCATCTTCAGGACTAGCCAGCAAATTTATTGTGTTTAGCTAATAGTGTTAAAAACATACGTTATTACGGGGGGTTTTGCGAACCCCTGAACGATGGTCGACTATACAGGAATCTTGGAGCTAGCCTGTCAAGATATACTTAGATAGCAGTTCTACCTGACGATGCAGGCCCAAGCATTCTATGTCATTATCAAAAAAGTGACGAAATTTTACGATATTGATGTTTCTACACAAGAACTTAGAAGCACAATTATGTTATGCACTTGCAATACCGACGGAGGGGGGGCTGACTATCATCAAATATCTCACAGAATTCAGATAGTCCCAAACGAAGATTCTTCTGAAAAAAAATTTTCGTTACTCATTTTTATTATATCTATAAATGCAATTTTAGGTTGTTCAGGAAGTGAAGAGGGTATATCATGTTATTATCATATATGTCCCTTTTTTTTACGGCTTCCTTGTGTACTAATCTCTATATACCACTCAGGGGCGCTCTCTTGCCGAAGGTGCATTATGCAGTTTCACTGTATGGTAAACAAAATTTTATCTCTAACTTAAGATCAAAAGACGGATACATTTTTAGTTGCTACTATACTTCGCTGTTTGCCAAGGTGAAGAAGCTGCTAAGACGGTCCGGGATATTTGTACCGTGTAATCGGTACGGACTTTATGGTTACGACGACAATTCAAAGTAGATTTGCTACGACGCATGTAACAATATTTTTGAACTGAAAAATGTAGCTTGCTTTGGGGAACGATTCGAAATCTATCGAGACTGCCTGCTTGTGAACGGAGACGGCCCGAAAACGAGTCATGACTCGTCCAAGGGGATTAAGTGAATCATGCCATTTTCAGCCATCTTCACTCGGTAGGATTCATTACAAAATTCTTATATAGAACTATAGTGAAAAGTAGTGTCCTTATAGTAAAATAAAGCAGAGACAATAATGGATAGCTTCGGGAGATACATCAATGACAAAAATTAAGCCGGATTTTCATCTCAAGAGCCATGATTTGTGTTGCTGGGATTAGCAATATTCTAATAAGACGACTGATAAGAATTAGCTTATGACTCAACTGCATAGAGCAAAATAGAAAAATATCAAAAAAAAAAGACCCGGTAGAGAAAGCAACGTCATCTTTGTCCAAGCAACACGTGCCATAGGCCAGTAAAGTCGCTAGCCAAATGTTTGAGTAGGAGGTTTTTGTGTTCACCAGACCACCACTCTTCAGATTTCCCCCCGAACAATTACCATTTATCCTGGTCGCTGGAAAAGAAGCTTCATGATAGTATATTTGATTCTTAGAAAACTCTCAAAGCTGGTTGGATGTATTTTTGAATGTGAAAACTTGAAGATATTCAAGAAAGCGGAATCATACATTTGTTGAACGACCGGGAAGTCCGTAGAGGGTGACAGCGAATGTATAATGAGTTAATTTGTTGCTATAATGAAACGCTGCGTTTATGCTGGATAAAATGCCGCCATTACTTAGTTCCAATTTAACAAAATGCGTTTTGCTTGACTTGCTGTTAAAAACTGCCTTAATTAATTAATTAATTGATTAAATTAAATTAAGTGAAATTCTGATTTCGTCAAAGAATCTTCTTTTCTGCTCATCGTCGTCGTCGTCTACCGATCTAATTGTGCCACGACTACGTTTGTAATATGTTAATGAATTTAGTGTATGGCGTACCTGTGATGTACGAAAAACAAAAAAGACATAAATGGGATGAAAGCGTAGAATTGCAATTCCGTCGGTACTATTGCTTTACAATTTATAAAGGTTGTCTTACGAAATAGCTTCTGCCAATCTGTTACTGTTTCTATAGGAACCTATGACTGCCGTTCCGAGGGGAAATCAAAGCTTTTACTACATTTACTATAAAAATAAAGCTAAAGTCTTCCCATAGAGTTTCAGAAGAAAAGATTATTATAACAGCCGTGTATTTTAGTCGTACGCTAAATAGAGTATTCGATATGAGGTGTGTTAATAAGAAACGTATAGCTAAGCTGTGTACATTTTCGTTTTATCTTGAGGAGAATTAAGCATATGCCTTCATTTATATCTGCCGTAGAAGAAAATAAAATTTATTTGATCGAACGACCGTAGCAATCAAGTAACTGATCGCCCTAGACTAATTAAGTGATTTCCCTATAAGTTGATGAAATGTGAAATACTTAATTTCATCGTTTCTAGCCTTTTCTTTAATAAAATTTAGTTCTTTTTTATTTTCAATCAAAGTATGCACCATCATAATCTCCTGCTATAGAAATGCTGGATACAAGACTCCATAAGGTCTCGAATAATAAAAAAAAAGATGACGACCTGCAAAAGCAACGTCTGATGAGCATAAGGAGTGATAGAAAGCCACGGACGATGCTTTCTGCGTTTTTAAAACTAACATACGTCTGGTATGAAATATGGCGTTGTCATGCAATCAGAAAGATTTAGTTGTATTCAATAATTTTGGCCGTTTACTGCATAGTTCATTCAGTATCTCGTTTAGTTATTAAGAGTACATTTTAGACAAACAACAATCGATAAGACACGATGGTATTAACAGTTAATTAGATATTACAAAAAAGTGCGCCAAGTTTTCAATATGAAAGCAATGGATAGTCACGAATAGAAGAATATTCACAAAAGAAACTGTCACATCTTTTACTGTGCAATACAATCAGACAACTGTGGTATCATTACAATACATTGTGAAATATAAAATTAATTTTTTTCAGATATATGAAAGGGAATGAACCAAAGTTAAGACAAAAAGGCAAGGACATCGCGGAGAGGTTCTCAATTATAGAGAGAGAAAAAAAAACTAGGTAAAAAAAATGAAGACAAAAGTAAAAATAATTATGCGAAGGAGAGAACAAGGATCGGTGGGGAACCCTAAAAGATAATCATGACTACTAAAAAGGCCGCTATCTAATCGTACCACATAAACTAGTTGATTGTTTCTCACATCGCCTGAGCCCCTTTCGCCGAGTGGACAACACAGAGAATGGAAAAGTTTCTCTTTTCAGTAAAAAGACGAGCTCGAGTCAGCAATTAAAAACATCCCTAAAAGTAAACCTTTACATCTGTGGTAACCCTTTACACCTGTAGTGGACAAGATATGATAGCAGGAGAGATTCCCCGATTTGGAGAACAACCATTTTGACTTTAAGAAATTTAGTAAAGTCGTTGTAGACCTCGGCGGATGACGTTCAGTCTGTTTACTAGGAACTATTAAGAAGGCTTTTACAACCATTGCACATCGAAATTGAATGAGGGAGGAGCACTTTTGTATGCTCAAGATATATTCTATTGGAGTTGCCCCACCGAAGGTCTCACCAACAGAACTCTACAAGTACCTGAAAGTCAAAATTAGCATGGGATAATTTCAACTAGACTGGTTGTCCCGCCATAAATTAAGGTAATGCTTTCAATACGCTGAAGCGGCAAATGATAATATATGCAATAAAAGAAAAGAATATCTCCCCATACCTCCCTCTATGGCAAACTGTATTCCGAAACAAAGTGACAGGACCGACACTGATAGAGCCAAGAGATTTGCCAAGACCGCCGAAGTTGTTATAACTCGACTATTTGCTATTGTATAATTGTGAGTTTTTTTTAAACGATATTATACATAAATATGGCTACCCTAACCGCAACGCGCAAAGTGGATGGTTTAGAAGGCAAAATCCAGGCTGCTCCAAAGCAAATGAGCTAACTGATAGAGGCGTACGAGCAGAAATTGGTTCCGGAAAGAACGAGACGGTGCTACTAATCGAAAAAAGCAAACCACATGCTCGTCTCGTTCCCATCATATGTAGTCGAGATAGAGACTAAGGACTACAATGAGACAGAAGTTAAACTATACGAAGTTCGTTAAAGTGTAGAAACTCCTAATGATTAGAGTGGCAAAACATTATTAAACCTCGGAGACGTAAGCAAATCCTCCTGGCGCCACGTCTCAGCTGGAAGATGACTGAGTTGAAAACCGACACAACATTAAAAAGGAGTAGGCAATAAGGTCAATTATGCGTATGTGGGATAACGATTGGACCGTTTTATTAAAGGATAACCGAGCGAGCATACGCTTAACTTAATTCCTTGCTCGATTAAGTGTTTCAACAGGAAAAAACGGCACCACCGCCTACTACTATGACAAAAGTACTAATTGAGCACAGAGCTTCTCAGAAATGCTCGCGCAAGCTAAGTGAGGCTATAAAATTCTATTTATTTCCGATTACGCATGGGAACATGGCAGAGGTGACGCCGGTATGATTGAAAGCTAGGATATATATGCCTATAAACAACTGATATAGTGAACGGAGCGGTGAAAAAACAAGTTCGAAAAAAGAATAATGAAAATAGTCTTGGAAGCCAACGTGCACAACGAAATAAAAGGAGGAGCTAGCAGCCTTTGATTCTCAGCTGTTCTGTTTATAACAGACCAGCGCATCGCTGTTTAGCATTGCTTCAAAGACCAGTCAGGCTAATACGAGTAATTTGGGTGCAGAAGACAAATGATGATTGTTTGGATCGTTGACATTGTCAACTTAAATTCAACGAAGGCTGAGTTTACCGGGATTAACGAAGTCTGAAATCTACACGTCCGTACTGTCAATGACAATTCAGGAACAAATATGCAACTCTTGATAACACACAACATATGAAAGCAATGTAAGCTCTATTAATTTTTGAGACGACAAAGGCGAGAAAATTACAGCTTCGTACAAGCTTCTCATCATAAAAATTATGAGAGACAATGGTTTTAAGAAGCCGAGCTGGGCAAACCGTCGCATTGCAAATTATGTACAAACGCGCGCTTTCTAGATACATTGGGGGGATCATGCAGATAGCTTCACTCTTGCTTCGAAAGCCTGATACACTAACATTTCGTGCAGGCTTAGCATTTACGCCGAAAACAATCAAACCTAAGAAGGAGTGACGTAAAAACCGGCGATCACTGCCAATCTTGCAATATGTTACGGTATCATGTTCTATGATTGTTATGAATTTTGATGCATATCTTTGTGTTGGGCATTTACTATCAAGGCGAATAAATATTTTGTTTTTAAACCTAGTATGACAAGACAGGATCATGAGCTCAGTAGCGCTCTAAGGACATTTGTCTGATATTTTTTTGTTTGAAGAGTCTGCAATATATACTGTTGCAATATATTGGTTCAGGATAAAACGTAGATTGAATTGATCGTAGCTATATAGGACATTAAAAAAATAAATAAATTATTTCGATCTGCTATGTGACGAGTGTGTTCTTCATAAATGGGCATTTTAGTCTTTGCCGCGGTGTTGTATCATCTATATCTTCAATCGAGTGGTCGTCTTTATCATTGCAATGGGATGCCGTATTGAAAAATGACTTTATTGTACCTGGCCGTTTATTCCGCAACGTTTAAGTAACCATTTCTATAGACAGTCATTCCACTCTAGTTAGGTGTAAGTCTCAAACAATCTTAGGGTGATACCCACCTCTCTTGCTCACTGGAACGCTTCCCTTAGCTAAGAAGCAAAAAGAAACCAATTTACAACAGATTACAAGAAACAATTAACTGATGAACTAATTTTGAGCCAGCTTTGATAATTTATTCCGTTTAATCCCGTTATTATAGTAAACCAAATTCATGCTTCAAACAAATGTCGTAACTCTAAATGATAAAAATCAAGCGAACACAACAGATCCTACCTCCAGGACAGCCTTATGCTCGAGTATCGACAAGTGAAAGGTAAATTAGCTAGCACTACAAACGCGTTAAAATTGCGTCCTCGTCATAAAAGTAAAGACGGTTATGAGCGTTTGCTAGAGTGGTTCATGGACCCCGTCACCAATATTCGATTGACCGTAGTGTGGACTAACAATTAGGTCGTTTTTATCGTAGCTAACAATATAAAAATTTGAGGAATAAATAAAGGCATTTATTTGTTTACACGGCTTATGTAGTATGCGTTGGAGCGTGTGGTTTTATGGAGGTACTTACGTACAAAATATATTTTTAATAGCGGTCATTTTTCTTCATCATACAGTACTATTTTGACAAATCGCATCGCTGTTTTTTTGCTAAACTTTTGCTAGATCCAAGCAACGCTAGGTTAATTACCAGATATAATCCTTGTGTTGCAAAAATTTGTTTTATAAAAACTGCTGTGGCGCAAAGTACCCCGTTTACGCGGACAGCTCTCTTTCTGAAAGACTTTCCTTGCAAGCACTTTGAAAAAACGTGAAAAAGTAGCAAATAAATGCTCAAGGCTAAGCTAGTCCATGTAGTAGAAGACATTATACAAAACATTATAACATCTTTTTTCTAGGGCCTATGAAATTTCCCTTCTAGCTGATCCGTCTTTCATTAAGTGAGGTTGATTATTCTATTTATACAATTTGGCACATTGTGAAATCATGATCTTCTGGACTACAATCGGTCTGGCAGTTTTAACTTAATGTCTTAAAAACTAACGATTTTCTCGATTATATCAAAAAAAAAGATCAAATGGCGAAAAACTGGCATAGTCGATAATTTGACTAGTCCTTTATACAACGTGAGTAAAATACGCATAGGATAAGCTTAATCAAAGCGGTGTTTCTGTTTAAAAAAAAAAAACAATTAAATCCAATGCTTTTTATCGGTCTACCCATCTTCCGATTGTTTTCAATAAACAGCTGTTAAAACACTATTGTAGTCGGCAGCTAGCTAATTATATTTGTACAACTGATAATACGAACAAGATATTGTGTAATATCTTAAGCGTGAATATCCAGCAACTGTCGACGTTTTTCATGTCGGTATCCATCCAGCACAACAGCGTCGACTTTCATGGAAAAAAAATATTGTTGTTCAGTAACCTATTTTTTCAGCCAGTGTATGAGTCATTTTAAGCGAGTCGTCGTACCTCGTCGTAGCACTCCCAGACAATCCCTGTTGAATGTCAGGCGATGTGTCAATCACAATATGGATAAAAACTTCAAGTACAAACAGCTGTTTCAAAGTTTTTTCACGAATCAACGTTCGGCAGACTCTTTATTAGAAAACTGCAATCGCACACGACAAGATCTTTCGAACTGCTTCGAACGAAGTTTCGTCAACTTCCTTATTTCCCGGAAATCCGAGATGAAGCTGGTGTCCAAAATATACCTTTTTCTCCTATTTCGAGAAATGATATCCTACTTTGATTAAACGTTCAAGCTAGTAGAACGATCTGAGAGTTTTCGAGTTTGCGTTAAATACACAAGATTGAGGTTAGAGAAAAGTAGTCAAAAAAAGCATACCATATCTTATTGTTTAACGCGATATATATATATATATATATATATACATATATATGGAAAATCCACTGGCTTTGTATGATAGGCATAATTAATTCGATCGCGCCCTACTAGCTAGTACTATCTGCTGTTAACGCACAGGATGCATAGATTATAACGTAGTTTTCTTACAAAATGGTAATGCCTTAGCGCATGGTCGCCCGTCAGTCAGAAGTACTCTATAGGTAATATCATTATTATTTCTCGCCCGAAAAAAAAATTCTATGAGATGTTTGTTGTTGTGATCGACCATTTTGAGAAGATTATTTTTACCTGTAATAGAAAAATACTCTTTTGATCAAATAAAAGTCCACCAGGGCACCTCCAGCCCACCTTGGTTAGTAATAGCAACTTATTTTCGACCGACCTAACGACATATATGTAATAATGTTTAAGACTTATATGGCTACTATGTTAGAAACCTTGTAAAAAAATTTCGACAACGTTATTTGAAAACGTATGGTGAGTTGTTACCGACGGCCCAATTACTCTACTATACTCGTCTGCGTTACAAGCTATAATACAGCATGGAGTAAAGGCCGTCTGAGCAGTGTGTATATATGTTTAGATATATTAAAAAAAAATGTGGAGTTCGAATGCGTAAAGGCAATCTCAACTTGTTCACAATCAAATAGCACTTAGTATTAGCAAGAGGAGCTTTGTATTCTCTGCTTTTTTCACCAACAAGGGTCAACTTTGGCAGTCCAATCGGATCAGTATTGGCAGTTGAAAGTTGGTCTCAAAGAAGTATTTGAAAAACAGCACTTAATACAACAAATAGTCCTATTTACTATCAGATGATTTTCTCGATTAGAGAAACAATCATCTGTTTCCCGCAAAGACAAAACTCCACCTTAGCTCGGCCAAATTCGTGACATAAATGCATAGACATATAGAAATAATAAAACGGCCCTAAGGTCCCATTGACGGCACGTGGTGACGCTCCAGAGTAACAGCAGCGGTGAAATCAGCTGATTAACATTTCCACTACCCTACGAAAATCGAAACTATTTTTGCTAGTTATAACGAAAGGGCTAGAGGTCCCGCCATCTCACAAACACTATTTTCTCTGCGTGCTTATACTGTAATGGATAGGCTCCAAGTTTTCCCTAGTTTCGCTATTTGCAATTGATCGTAGTGTCGCAATAGGTATGAAAATCTAAACCATTGATACATTTGCTTTCTTTGTATTTAGTTGCTATTAGCTGCATGAGAAGCAGGATTTGTGCGTGCCTCGTCTTCTTTGCCCTGCACAACTGTAGGTGGATTTGCTGGACAAATACGTAGAAACCGTATAACTGTGAATGTCAACGAACGCCAAAGACTGGGTACAGTTGGCATCTAATAGCTTTTTGTAATAAAATTTAGATAGAATTTCTTCATGGTAGCGAAAAACAATATCGGATTAAATCATCTGGTGAAAGGTATGCGTGGCTACAACCATGTCTGAAACAGAATGTGTATATGTATTATTTCAATGCAGATACATCGTCTTATCGCAAACGCAACTCTTTCCATGCAGTAGATACAAATGAATGCAGTTCGAATAAGGTCACTCGTCAATGTTATCTCCCATATACGTGTACGCACTCTATAAAGGTAAACGTCAAAAATTGTCAGACTTTTGCCTATCGGTTCATTCAGTTTCTCCCGTCATCATTCCTTTTGCTTTTTCGCCCCAGTGATATTTTGCAAACTGGGCGCATGTTATTAGGCGCAGGGCGGCGTAAAGCCGAAAAGTGTTTTTATCCTCTGCTCGACAGCGTCTAGCATCTATAGAGTTCGAGAACTTCAGCTTCACTGGGAACGTTGTCTATTTCGAAAGGTATCATTAATTTTTCGCAATTCTTCTTAAACATTGCCGTACGCGCACGATCGTTGAGATGATCGGGTCACCATATCCGTGGTCACTGATTGACGACCGTCTACGACAGAGTCAAGTGGTCGAATCATGCCACCAAATCGTAGAGTACGGCAGGCGCCGAAGATAACCGGAGACGAAGCGGCAAGAGTTTCAATCAAGAAAGAGGAATAGTACTAACGAAGACAAAAAGGAAAAAGTATTGGCCATCGACGAATACGGTAGGACGACGCAGAGTTAAAACCAACGGAAGCAAAGCAGATTATTAACACTGAAGCACTGCTGATGTTAGGGTTTGCTGACGTAAGAGAGATCTGTGTAGCTTGATTAACTCGACCCGCCATTGGGTGCCGATGATTAGTTCGTTACTCGGTTCGGCCATAGGGACATCATTGCCTGTTACGTCTGCTGCCCGTGAGAAGGGCGCTGTCGAGAAGTGTAGGTAACCCGGGCAATAGTTAAGTCATTCTTTTACTTTGATGTAAATCGATATCGAAATTGCGCTTTGCCTTTTGCTAAATCTACGCGTGGTGTCCCGATAGGTCCGAGAACTGCGTAGGGCGCAAAATGACATTCTCATCTACGGTGAAATCTGTGTGCTCCAAAACTGTCAAAAGAAACGCCACAATCCACTGTGTATCGATACTGTAGAAACGCTTAGACATATTCTGTTTCTGGCTGCGTGTTTACCTTAAGCGATGCTTTGTTACTATCAAAATACACGTCTTCTATTGAGCGAATGATATTAACTTTGTAGCATAACGTTTGAGTGTACGCATATCTTCTTCACGACAAAAGCCAGCAGGCGAGACTGTGTACGCTATATACAACAGAAGGCGGAAAAACGGTCACCATTTCAGTAACGTTGATAAAAATATACGCACGTTTGGAATGCACGGCATTATTATTTAAATGAACCTCGGTTTTCTTTTTTCTGCAAAACCCTTTTTAAGCAGGTACTGATTTTTTAGTGTCTTATTATTATCATTTAGGTGTACCTATGTTCGCATGTACAATGGGGTTGAATATGAGAATAACGTCAGCTCTTCACAAAGCAAGTGCAAGCTGCCATTTTGAGGATAATTGCAGTGTAAATAATTGACATAGTGTCAATGATCTTTTAATTTAGCACAGCGAAAAATGCGACTGTACAGAGATTGGCTGTAACAAGCATAGTAGCTAAAGTGAAGCACTTCTCTATGGTTCTAAATTCGATAAATTCGAAATTGTGCACGTTCAAACTAGGATAAAATGCCAGTAAATCTACGCAGCAAGCTCCAGTTGACATTCTGTCATGCCGTGATTAAGCTTGGTCTACGCTTTCGGTTGCAGATGAGAAAAATTGTTACATTGAAGGTTTTAAGTATCTTTTGTACAAGTCAATACGCTGTTTAACAGCATGAAGAATCTGTAATTAATTAACTGATACGTTGTCTTATTGAGACAAGTCAACTAAATTACCTTTAAGGCTATTTCTGTATTTTATTTCATTTTGTGTGCCGTGCACATAAAAACAATACCATCAGTAGTAATCTTGGGCTGATTAATGTCTTGAGGCGCCGAATATACGGAGCGCATTTTCCGCTACGAGAATGCCTGTTATTAATATTACATGGTTCGTATATTTGTACCTGCACTAACAACACCTAAAAAGTAAATTTAGGATAAATCTATGGGCTGAAACTAAAAAAGAAAGATATGGCAAATACCGCCTCGACATACGCACTCACAGCTGACCCGGCGTATTGTCGTATTGAACTTTAGCTTTAACGGATTCAGTCTCAAAGAGATCGGTTAGCCGCTGTTACCTACCAAGAACAACGATGATTTTCAGCAGGATAACCGACCTGAACTGACTTCATACATTTTTATAATAAGGCAACCCGGTAGTGAAAATGTCCAGTATATTGATGCACACGGTTTATGCCTCCGATAATGCTACTGCTATATAAACTTTCCTTAATCAATACGTTCAACATTACCAATGCCAAAGCTAGATACTTTTATTATCTCCCTTTGGCGTTCAACATGTAGCTCATCTGTGAGATTCGAAACAGGATACTTAAACCCGACAGAATATATGACTAGAAACATAACGAGATTTCAAATTCAGTTGGACATATGTGAAAATAGAAAAGCCCACAAAGAGTGTTAAGAAGAAGTTGCCCACTTTAAAATTTACCTCTTACTAAACTTATAAAATAAAAATAAAAAGGACTATTTGCACTTACTCCAAATAGGTAAACTATTTATAAGCTTCGATACCAAATACTTATACATTCGACTTTGCCTTTTAACTCGAGTACATCTCTCGTAAATAGTATCTTATAATAGAAATTAATATTATTTAATAGTTGCTTGTTAATATTAAAACTTGTCTTCATAGTGTCGTTAATATTTATTCCTTGACCTAAAATGCGCTAGGCTTAGAGAGGTTCAAACCAAAGTGTATGCTCCCCGGAGTTGCTTCACGGGTCGAACCTACTGAACGCCTTAAAAGTCCTACAGCTTAGAACAATTATATTTGTATATATCTTAGATTCGCCCCCTTTTTGTTGTTCACACGTTAAACCCAGTGGTCTGGAAGGCTCTTAACAGCTGTGTGTATGTGCACTTATGATCTCCACTATGATAACGATAGCTTGTTTGTTACGCAATTTATCGTACTCTCAAAAGCATGAAAACAATGAAAATATGTTAGCTAAAAGCATCGTTTTTTTTTTTTTTTTTTTATCCAGGCCGTGCTGTAAGTTGTCGTGCCACACATCTATGAAGCTCATCAATGAATTTTACTTACCTAGCAGCATTGGCCGCTTTCTGCTCGGGCAATATCCCATAATAATTAGTTCCCTTCATATACTCTGCTAGCGTGAGCATCAGCTGGGGACGGCGTGCCCCACGTAGGCCTTTTGCTAGTGACAGTTGCATAAATCGTCTCTGGAGCATACTATACGTGTTGTAATGAGAAACACATTTTTTACATGCCTTCTGTTTTTATTATAATTGTTAATATACGCTTTTAGTATTGACGCATGTTGAGGCTACAAAAAGCGTGTTGTCTATTGCCATTTCTACTCAAAAGCTTCCCTGACCACCCCGAGCACTTGACATGTCACCGTATCTATGATTTTTAGCCTCTGAGTCTTGATTTTTCGAATAATTACATTGCTCACCAAACTGACCTTTAATGATCTGACTGTCATACTCATTTTTGAGAGACGAAAGCATAATCAGTGAGGCGTCAATTTTCTGTGCTAAACTATATATTTGCCTCTAAACTAATTCTTGCTTTAGTAACGTTCAGTCGTGTTATAACTAGATAAACGGGGTAAATATTTGCCGAATGTCATCTGCTTGCGTAGTTTAAGAAGTTAATCAAACTTTAAAATACATTAAATAGCCCCAGATAGGGTGGCTAGTAGAAAACGTATTGGCAGCCGAGCTACAAACACGATGAAAACATCTACACATGCTTATAAAATACACCATCACGACAACTGGAAACTTTGAAGAAGGCAATCTTACACGCAATGCAGAAGACTCAAAAAGATGCTATAGCATCATAACGGCGAGATTTCTGGCACAGTTTTACTCTAGCTTCAAATGCATTGTATTTCGTAGGCTGTGTTTTTCTCTATCGATCACAGGTTCCAAACATCATATTAAGTTAAACTACCAAGCTAAAAACCAACTAGCGATATGAGAAGAATCAATTTGCCTTCTCGGTCACAACACACGGCCTTGGCTGTTTGTTTGTTCATGGCCTGCATTCGTTTTATGTATTAAATGATTCTCGCTTTGTATATCTGTATGTCATATCTGTTCATTGCTGAGTGTTCGTTCGACTGCCTTTTGTTAGAGACGCACCTCTGGTGCATCTTTTGTGTTGATTTTTGTGACGCGTCGCAGATTAACTATGTCACTACAATGCAAGATGTCTGCGTGCAGTACGGCCAGTCAGCCACCATAACGTGAGCTAAAATCACATCTGTGAGCGTGTCTCCTGTTAGACCGCTCTTATTTTTCGATACTGCTCTTTTCTGCAATACTTTTACTTTGGCAGTTTATTAATGAAATGCTACAACCTTTTAACAACTTGTTAGCACAGTTTGCGAAGAGGCTCTTATATTGCGCAGTCCGTTCTCTTTCGCTGCGAATATTTGACAAAATGGCCACAAGGCCACACGTATCTGTGCTGCCACACAATCAATGATCCCGATCGGTGGATAATGTTATGCGAATATTTATAAAAGGTAACTGTCGAGTATTGACTGGAAGGCTAGTTGCCAATCGTGTCAAAATAAGCGTCGGTGACATAATAGCAAGAAGACAAACGAGCCAGATTCGTTGGTGCCTATGACAAAAGAGCAAGTGTTTTTCATTTCCCTTCATATCTAAGCAGATAATCTCAATAAATAAACGTATTTGTGTCAAATAGGAAAGGTCTCACAAAACAATTTAGTTAGACAAACAACCTGAACTTTTTAGTGTAACTTTTGGGCAACTGGGCGTCAGTGTTATTCGAATGACATACCTTTCTATGAACCCTGCTTAGTAACGTCACCTCAGATCGAGCTTTAATTGATTAATTTTTCCTCGAAAAGGACAGTTATAACGAATGACTGCCCAATTAAGCAGCGTAACAAAGTCACGATATGAATTTAAATTCAGGCCCCGTTTCTGATTTATGTGCCTGTTTATTCGTTTTGCTCAGGTAACCATAACAGTAACTAATGCAATAGACTACTACGAGGGCTTTTATGAAAGGGATCGTTCGATGTCTCTGACGACGTTGTCTCATTTGAAGAGCGCTAAGTCTGTAGAGAGGACAGATCCGCCGGTGGGTCTATCGTAACCATTGTACAGATAAACCCATTTATTTAGTAAACTAAGCAACGGAGAACTGACAAGCGTATCCAAGCTAAACACGCAGAACATAAGCAAACAAGAATTAGATAAGCATTTCGTCACTGTCGTCATTAGCATATGTATCTGTTATTATCTATTTTTATGTTAGTATCTGTTACTCATGGTTGTTGGTGTTCGTCTCTAACCTATTCGATTTTTTGAACGATGCGTTCTACATACATTACTTGGACGGCATCCAGTACTTTCGTGATTCATCGTATACGCGGGTCTTTCAATTAGTTTAAGTGTGCCGTCCGTTTGGCTGGCCGTATGCTAGCCGTTGCTTTAATGTACGAATACAAATGACCCATTAGCTATCTTCGGCGACGATTTTCTTCCTATGCAAATCAGATCGCGCTGTCGTACACATGTACATTTTCGCTGGTATCGTTGTGCTCCTGGGTGTCACATCGCTTGAGCGTCGATACCAGAAACATCGCGCAATTCGTATTGTACGCGGCCGTGACAATTGCCGTAACTGTTACTTCCGCCACCGTTTTTTTCGGTAGCAACAGCTAGTACTTCTAATATAGCAACAGCTATACTCTTCATATATTGTGTTTATTTGGCTGGCATCCGTTGCTACTGGTACCATTTGAGCTATCGTTATTTGCGCTATGGCCTACGAGTTGATATCTGGGTGTGGTGGCGGCAACGGAGCGACCATTGCGATAAGCTTAGATCAACAGGCTAACACACAAACAAGAATCGCGGCCCCATGCCACTGTGACACCGATACCGTTGGACAGAAACGACCCTGCAGATGTTGGCCGTCGACAAGAAATCTGTAGACATAGACCCAGTTCATAGGATTCTACACTTAACTGCGCAGCAAACTCAATCGACTGGTTGAGCTATTTTTATTTATTCATATTATGAGAACAGTTTAGCTAGTCACACCTAGTCGTTCATCTTTAGCGCGCTGCGAAGTACTATAGTAGTTGCAATGTAACGCTACGGAAGAAACGATCTTCGGAGGGACGCTAGCGTGGTCGATTACTGCTGTGGACGAGCGTGCGTTGCTAAAGGAAAAGGCCTCTGAAAACAGGATTTCAAACTGTTAGGGATCAAAGTAATGCTGTGGCATTATCATTAGGCATAATTAAATGATTGGTAGTTGCCCATTTTTTTGCATCTGGCCAAACGTTAACCCACTTAATTGATACTTTTAATTTGCAAATCGCACGTCAAACGAAGCCTGCAAGTTCCTGATCCACGATGCGGGCTTCGCTGTCCATCTCCTAATTTGATTTAATATCGCGCAGCTGTCATTATTACGTAAATTTCTTTAGTGGCAATTCTCTCTCCGTGACTGGAGTTCCGACGACATCTAGACCTCTTATTCAGCTCTATTGTTTTGTCTTGGGAAACATTTACGCTGTCAGCTGTGATCAGTTCTTCTGTAAGTCAGTCATAACTGCGAGCATGACGTGAGCTAGATACGCAGACTGGCCGTGAACCGACCCGCATTTAACGGCAAGTTACGCAGCAATAACTTCAGTTACATTTTGACGAGCATTTATAGTTATCGAATATTCAGCTTCGAGTTACTTCAACTACGAGTCAAAAGCTTCTTCATGCTACAAATACAGACAATGCAGTTTTCGTTTGATTAGACTTGGCACAAACGACTACTCTATTTTATCGCTATTTAATACTTGATTAACTTTCTAGTTTCCTAACTTTATTTATCTATCCGCCCTTGTATCCTTCTGCCTCCAGCTTTCATAGGTATTTCTGTTGTTTCGATCTCGACACGTCATCAAAACCTGTGTCCAGTATTACTACGTTACTAAATTACAGGCAGGAGAGAATTGTTAAACAGGCAACAATCACAACAGACAATAAGTTTTTTTTTTGATGATTAGTTTATAGAACTTATGTACACTCGTTCTTGCTCAGTTGTAATATCGTATATCTCGTTTTCTCTACTCTAAATGATAAAAGCTGAAACCGTGGTTATCGATCGGATTGTTATTTGTACCCTGGACATCTAGGTATACATGCGACCAGGATGGCTATAAAACACGTTCAGACCATAAGGTCACGTGACTACTTTTTTCGACGTCATCTTACCGTCGATTATCCACTGTCTGAAAAAGATGCGTGAGGGAACGTTTTCAACACAGCTACCTCTCTCTAAACTGCAATATACTGAATCAATTCAAGTAGATATGAAGATCGATTTAAAAAGAAGCTTTACATGTGATACCAGACGAATGTGACAATTCTGGATCTACGTGCCTCATTAAAAACGTCGCTACACATAGGTCAGGTAAATGGCAAAACTATTCTTACTTCGGTCTAACCACTAGCTTTTTTTTGCGTTTACTCATGGGAACCAGTCTTCGAAATCGTCTCAAAGACTTGCTCCGACCAGAAGGTCTAATTAGACTTATTATCCGGGGTTCCTTTTTTTCTGGTAGCACCGAAACTGCTACGGCTGTCCGGTTACCATGGCAAGGCACTCGAAGAGACGCACACTGATCGCCTAAAGCGTACTGCCAATGCATACATATTTACATGACAGTATCGCTATCGTTGGAGTAATTAAAATGTTCTTATTTCTGGATGCTAACTAGACTCTGGCAGATGAAAAACATTCGGTCAGCCATTCTTTCTCGTCTATATAAATATACACTAAACTATTTGAGCTATCACAATGGTACGCACAAAAGTCAGCGTACGATTAGACGACACGAAAGCGATTTAGTCAACTCTGAGAATTGAAACAGATGTAATAACAATAACTTCTGGCAGCTTTATCATCACACGGCTACGTAAAAGTGAACGCCGTAGATAACATGGCTACGTCTTACAAAAAAAACAAAAAGTAGAACAAAGCTCGCCTTATTTATTTACTACACAAACAACTTTTACTTTTATCATTAGACGTGCTGCATAGCAAAACTAACCATCTATAGTACCCTCTGCTACGTTTCAATATGCTGCCATAGCGATAATAATTTTACTAGAGAAAAAATGGCACCCATGATTATGATAATAATGACATGTTTTAATTAAAACTATCATCTTGAAGTGTAAGCACAGTCGCGTTTTACCGAGAAAAAAAGGACCATATATATATATATATATATATATATATATCATTCGGCAAAGTTAATAATCATTACCACACCCAGATTATCAAGCCAAACTACTATCGATAGCTGTGATGACCGCCGCCGCCGCCGCCGCCTGTATTTAGTACAAATGAAGATTAACAAGCATCGAAATTGATTCAGTTTTTTGACTAACATATCATACGGCTAAGTTGGCGGCCATTTTTCCGAACGCAGTAATTAGTGGCTCGCTGTGTGTTGCCATTACGGCGGTCGTAACATCGCGGAATACAAACCCAGACGCTCCTGTAGTAGGTGACGTATCTACGTAAGCTGCTATTGACCGTGCATATGAAGAATACAAAATGCTTTACGGTTTATCACCGTGAACAGTCACTGGAAATACGCTGTGTCTTCAAAGTTGAATATTTATCTTGCTTGCTATTAGACAAATGCGCTCGCCATTAGCAACGTCCCTATACAAAAACAAAACAACCTAAAGAAACAGTCCAGCGAGCTTGCCAAAACGTTTGTTTATATTGTTGACACACATATCGACACGATATATATGGGGTCGTATGAACTGTTATCGAATTAGACAAATCAATATCTAAGATTTCTACATGTTCATCGCATTACTGCTCGAAACTTCTGTTGTACAACGGTAGTTTTGCACATTTCGAACAGAACCCAAATATTCTATACATATTGGAAAAACACTAGACCTAACACGGATACATTTGTTGAATTAAGTCGTGACACTGAACTACCTCTCACCTTCATTTTACGTACTACACTGTAACAAATATAAGTGTATATGTATATATATATATATATATATATATATATATATGGTAGTCAGTGTTTTTTTGTGAACTGTTCTTCCCTCGAGAAGGTATTGAATAACGAATTTTGAATGCCATTCCACTACATGTTCTTCTAAAACAGCTAAACAACGCAGCATTGGACTTCTGAATAACTAAAAAGAAAGGAATAATAGTATAAATAGGATATAATAACATGAAAGGCAAGAACAACGGTTAACTAGTCGTCTTGTATCACAGGCAGAAGGTCTTTATATCGACAAACGATATGTGACTTGGTTCAGTGTGGGAATGTATATCCGCAGGTGTAGACTTGCTAATTTATATTTTTCTAAAATGGCGGTACACAGAAAGCCATTTTACTTTGCTGAACAATGAAGTGACACTTTTGATTTTTGCTTGGCTCGCTGCTGCGGCCAGTGTCACTGCATCCACTACACTGCAATAACCAAACACTATGTTAGACAAACTAACAAGAAGAAAGTGATAATGGCCTCGCGGTCCATCTATTTTTCGGACTCGCCGTGGATCAGCTTTGTCGCTTCGTATGTGTGTATTTATACGTCCTTGTTACGTTCCTCTAAGAAATCTAATTTAATTCGTTTACGAAAGGCGGAAAAGCGTGATGTCTACTTGAAATACATATACGTAAAAAGTATTTGCTGTGCCTGTGAGGAAGAGGGCATTGAGAACGTTACGATCAACGCCGCTATAATTGTTGCACTATAAACAAACATCTTTACTCGCATACGCCGTACATTTGACAGCCGTTGAATGCAAATACGCTCACAAAAAGCGTCACCTACAGACGCACGGTACAATTAACAGGTGTTCATTCATGTGAGTATACATTGATTTATCCATTCACTTATGTAAAAGGCTCTTCTTTTGAAAGAGACAAGAGTTCTACGACGTGAGTACGTGTTCTGTAAAATGAATCAATTGATTCTTCGTATTTTGATGAATCAGAAAATGTCCCGTTATTGGGTACGACAGTGGTGCAGTCTGTTTCGCGATCTGCTGCGACACTATGCATACATAAGTAAGTTGCTTCGTCTGCTGTGGTAGGCTTGCCAACGGGCAAGCTCCTGTCTATCCGGTATTTAAAGTTACTTGTCTTTTCGATTTACGTTACTGCTGGCTGCAACACCGTACTCGACTCTCAGCTTCATGCCACAGGCAAAGGACAAAGATTATATTTTGAGGCTTAGCTGATCAATAGGCCTATTCAGGGATGAACAGTGGACTGCTTGCGTCCATCTGCATCTGGGTCGTAAATCGTCAGCGTGTACAGCATGGATTTACTTATATTGTTTTCTTGTTTAGGCGACCTTTTCTCGTTGTTGCTCTGCTGCTAATCATCCACTTGGACATTGGGCGTATTAAGCTTTGAGCCTGGGTAAATGCGTACAGGAATAACAAATTCAGCTATGGGCCATCTTTCGAAACCTCTCATCTATCACCTCTAACCAAGTGTAGCTAAAATTCGGCTGAATGATTGAGAATGTAGTTCGACTCGGCTATACTAGTAACGTGGACGGGTCTGCTAGAACACATACGCTGTGTACCAACCGTTTCCATTCCATGTTCAATTAAAACAGGAGTATTACGTTATTTTTATGACCGAATAATTGAATGTGCTACTATAGAAAGCCTGTAGGGACGTTGCACTTAGAAATCCAATGGCACTGCATGAGATCTAACTTGGGATTAAACAGCGTTTTTCTGACAATTTTTGGGCACCGATCTACATTGATTTTTAACTGCAAGCAGCATTTTCAAAGCTTGTTCACACTGCGTGGCTTTTCATGATTTCACTGTTCTTGATAAGGGCAAACTTTTTTCCCTGGTTCGATTCACACAAGCATCAGGGCTGAACTTATCGTTGCAT
Organism: Varroa destructor; assembly: GCF_002443255.2. Classification (NCBI taxonomy): domain Eukaryota; kingdom Metazoa; phylum Arthropoda; class Arachnida; order Mesostigmata; family Varroidae; genus Varroa; species Varroa destructor. The sequence goes on along the minus strand of NW_019211456.1, from coordinate 57,759,683 downwards.
TGTTCTAAATACTTGCATCGTCATCGAACACATGCACTATATTATAGTGCTTAGTGTCGTGACTGTATAGCCATTTCACGATATTTATCGCTTAGCAACTATCCGTTTCAATGTAACGTTCTTCTAAGCAACAAAAGTCGGTAATATTACTATGGAACTTTTAATTTTACGTTTATGAAACTCAACGGCATGATGTGACTCGAGTGCCGAATAGTGGTTAGCGTTATCTGCGTAGATATATTATACCCATACTATGAGTGAGTGAATTCTGTCACGTTGGAGTTACTTCTTATGTTGAAGTTATGGCCTGCAAGTAGTAATTTTCAAGTGATTCCAGAGTACAGGATTAAACAGTTAAAGAATCCGTTTTCTCTAATGGAAAATCGCGCACAACTCTGTACAGTTTTGTAAACAATTAAGAAAAACCAAATTTTTCACCAATTTCACCCCGAATCGTGTAGGCTCCCCGCATCGTTAACTTAATTATCTGTCCAGCATTTCTATTGCCGCCCAAAAGAATTCTAACAGCAAACAGAAAGTAACAGCAGCAACCAAAAAAATGCTTCGTAATTTTGCCGCCTGCTGGCGCCACTACCGCGGCGACCCTCTCCCTTATCGCCACGTGCACCAGCTCCGAGGTTGACTCAAGGGCCGTTAGCTCGCGCAGACAGGTTTGTGGGATCGGCGGCAGTTCGATAGTTCGTGTGATCATCTGTAGTCAAACGCGTGTAATCTTTGGTCAGTGTTACAATTGTTTCCTATGATCTAATGTGGCTTGAATAAAAAAATCGCTACTTTCTTCATAGTGCTCAAATAGGAGTACTCGATTTGATCGACTTTGTGTTGGTAATTTTTGGATACGGCATTGCTATCGAGCAACCATGACGCTCAATACTAGAATTGTAGTGTTTTTGCCTAAATTTTACCTGTTGTTGTTCGTGGATATATGAAAGAGTGACGGTGCTAAAAACATTTAGAACTTGAAGGATATCTACATGTGATACAGTTTCCCTTAACGGATATCAGCTTTGTGAGCATTTGGGAACTTTCTTTTAGGACACCACTCGTTTCTTCTAAACAACAACTGGACAAAACGAAGTAGGTTGAAAATATTATTAAAGTCATCATTATTTCAGCTTTTCAAGAACGTAGTCTTATATAGTGCAATAATGATGCCGATCAAGTTTTTAACCGAAGTTTTTTTTTCTTCTATAGGGCTAGAAAGCCCACTGCAGTTTACCTATCGATTAAAATGGTCGTTGAAATTTCTACAAATTTCGTCGTCGTCATTCAGAGTGAGAATCGCGAAATGACGCGTGCTGTACGCATGCACCATTTACGAGTCAAGTACAATTGCCATGTCGGGTATTGGTATATCAAAAAAAAAAGGTCCCCTGATTTTTAAACGGTACGCCGCCGCTGGCATAGCCGATTTGGGCAACGAGAAAGTATGATTCCCGAATGCCTATACGATCGAGTAAAAGCATACAAATCTCATTTAAGTGCAAGTGCAGCCGCTAACGTTTCTACATCTTCGAAATTGACAGACTCGTGTTGTACAATGAGGGGTTGTTGAGGCATGCGACTGAAATCAACAGTAGCACAACAGGCAAAAGACACTGTCACCGGTTTCGGATAATTAGACATGACTACTGCCAGTCAATTCATAATTAGAAAGAAGTTAAAATCGACTGCTTTTTTTTCTACGGTACGATAGCGTAGGTGTGTGTATGGGTTTTGCCTAATTATGTACTAGTATTTTCTATTGTCCGCAAGATTTTTGTCGAGGTAATCATATAATCCTTATAATTTTCACGGAGAGGCTGAATCTCATTTAATTATGGCTTTGCTCTGTACACATATTTCTAGTCGCTCTTGAAAATAATATCACACTTTCCATAAAATCATAATTGAATTTATACACAAAGTTTTCAGATATCAAATAATCTTGACATATGAACTCACAATGATAGATATAGAGACTGCTGTTATTGCGTTTTTCTGTAGGTTCACTGGTAAACTTTTAACGTCTTGTTCTTTTCAAAACTTAAGAAGATCAACCGCTCTCATGGAACAGAAGCTTTACTGAACCCAACCCTCGCCAATAGAATTTGTGTCTAGTTAAAAACACATTGGTCATGATTTAGCTAGGGTCCTGGTAATAAATTTCAGATGGAAGGAAAATCCTTCGCTCACCCTTAAATTTCTGCCCCTATCAGAATAAGTTGTCAAAAGCCGAACGGACATAGGATGCGATAGGTAGATGGTTACCGAAACCTATCAAATCGGATTGGCAGTACCCGACATCAGTTCTATTCAGGTATGCAGGATTTCCGCAGCTACGTTATACAGTATCATGTGGCCGCAGACGGGCCTGAGACCTGATGTTTAATCATCCAGGTCACGTCGATATTATTCATCGCTATTCTGTTTTTTGTTATTGTCGCTAATGAACCACTCCATTTTTCTACTATGCTATTATAAATAGCACACATACAGATATGGTAAATAAATGCGTAGGCAAGTACGCATACTTCACGAGTGTTTACAGATCTATTTTAACCGTTCACTGAAAGGATCGTACCTGTGCGGCCTCGTGTGAGGTCTATTCAGCCACAGAGGCGTCTGTACAGGTGGCAGTGTACTTGTTCGATTTTCCATTTTTAATAATGAAACGAAGAATAGTTACGCGATGTCAACAATGGTGCGGTGCCGTATTTCTCTTGTGCTCGGTTTTTACGCAGCGTTCTCAGGTACACGTAACACTCAAACATGTACATAGACATCGCGGCATGCTTTAGCGTGAATAATTCACGAATTCGCAAGAATCTGCAATTTAGCTCGATTTCTTTCAATTAGTATCTTTTTGCCATAATATCGGGTTCAGTGATTCAAATTTGCTGATATAGGTATATTGCAACGTGTTACTATGCCAATAACAACACACTCATGCCTTGTAAGTAGTGGTCTTGTAATCATGCTGTGGCAATGTGTTAGACTTAGGGATAAATGAAGTGATCCAAGTCCGAAGCTGAACGTAGACACGCTTCGTCTGGTGTTGAAAGTCAGTCGTTAAGATTTCGGTATCACGTAACGTATTTTATGTCAGTTCGGCTTGTGACAACTTATTCGGGTACGGATAGAAATTTAATAGTGAGCAAAAATATTTGACCACAAATGTGTTATCAAGAACCGAATTCGAGTCACAATAGTTTGTTTATAACATGCGGACAGCCCTTATCACAGGAACATCGGTAGTTCCGTGTGGTTTGAATCGCTCGCAAACAAGCGTATTAGGTCGCACGTGATTTCCATGCATTATTCCAGAAAATGAGCCATAGAGATCTTCAAAAATATAGTTTATGTTGGCACATTGAGCTAGCAAGAGTGTACCCGGTACAAACATTGGATTTTAGTACACGTGCCTATGCTGATAATCGCAAATCGTTTTAACGTACCGGAACAATTTCGGTTATTATCTTATGGCATAGACTATACAGGTCTGTTGAACACGTTTACATGCATTAAACGAGTCAAACTACACGTAACAGCATGAGCCCGTTCACGCAACATAGTCCACTGTATCCCCTGGATCGTGACTGAAGTGAACGGAAACGAAAGGCGACGTTGTAATACAGTGCGGTGAATTCCGCTTTTGCCAAAGGCAAGCTTGTCACTATACATTTAGACGACACACTGTAGTATCGAAGTGGCTAGACTAACTGGTGACTGTTGGCAATCTTTTGAAATTTGTAAGGAAATGCGAGCAGTCTGCTTGTCATTTTCCAGTTTCAGTTGATCTCATTTGCTATTGACCAAGCCCATAATGGTTCACATCCGTCGATTGGGCCCTCTCTCTTCAAGCGAAACAAACCCCAGTTGAACAGAGTCTACCAGGCGAAAAGTGCGGTTCCAGTTCCGATGCTGCCGTTTGTCCTTTGCTGTTAGCGCCACCGAAACGGAGGACGTTCTGTGGAGATTCTCGCTACAAAACGGACGCCACTTTCGCTCATTAGGCACATAGGCGGATAACGGACGAACCGGCCGGCAGCGGCCGATATTCAGCTATCGTTTCTGCCTGCAAGCAGAGCGAAGCAACGCGACCAGCTGGAAAAACAATAATTTTCATCTTGTCTGTGCACAGCTCGCTTGTTTGATGTCTGTTCGACGGTTACTTGCGCTTGTTGCGGAAGAGGTTTTCTGTCCTCCGGATAGTTCCATCTGGCCATGTCCCCTTTCTAGCCCGTTAGTCAACAGTGGTTTAATGATAGTTGTATGTAGCGATTTTCAACTGTGATCGTCGATGAGGTTATCGCGCCACTTCTGAAGGCGTATACATGTTTATATTACGCATAAGCGCGTCAATCTATTTGACTGAAAGGCTCAAGAGAGAAAGAGCGAATGGGGAAACGAAGCGCGCCCTACCGTTGTCGTGACTCATCGAACAGCTCGTCTATTGGTGACTAGCTAAACAGTTGGGCTTTGATCCAACAACCTGATGAAACAACTTGAACATCGGATTATCCTCAAAGATTGAAGAAATACTGGAAAAAAATTGGAACTCATGCTGGAAAAAAATTGCTATCAATTGTACGCTACCAGTAATCACGACACGTGTGCTCCGTGACGTTTTTTGTGAGATCACAAGTGCTGCTGACGTGTGTTCATCCATGATAATCAAATGCTTTGTTGCTGGTAGTCAGGATCTGACTCATGAGTTGTGATCTTTTCACCACCATATTGTCTAAGCAATTATTAAGCACCGGTTAAATGTACAACAATTCGAAGAAACGGTAGCACGAGCTTCATGTCCATTGTCTTTTGGCTTCCGCTAATGGACGATGGATGCTAATATGTAGTCTGTTTCTTTCTATATGGCATTTTATCATACGGTAGTTCGAATTGAATTTGTAGGAAATTTACATTGTAGTAGGACTGCGTTATTTCACGTGTCAGATTTGCATTTACTTTCTACTGGCGTCAGTTTTAAAATATTGGAGTACATGTAAAAAGTATCTTTATGCCGTCGCTTTTGTCTGTATCGTTTCAAACTACAATATGAATTGACTGGCCGATAATGGTTGCCCAGTCTATACTGCACGGAAGTACGCTCTCGCGGATAGATTCAGCTAATCCATTCATTCAAATATCATCTATAGCGATTTATTAACTTTAAGTTATTTGTCCAGTTTAGGCTTAATGTTAACTGATATTACGCGTCTCTGCACGCGCGAGCGAAATCTACAGCAGCGATGGCATCCGCCTTCCCGGCTTGTTTATGCTAGACGAGGAGAAACGACTCAGAGATAGACAATCCGCTATGCATCGATGGTTCAATCTTATTTCGAGCTGTTCATGCCACGTGTATCGTTATCGTCAGTTAAATTGTCTAGCTTGTTTGTGGACCGGGTCTTCCCATAGATCGATTCCCCCGATATTCGCCTATACGTACCTATAATTCGGCTATTCGCAAAAATATAAGTGCGTCAGATACAGAGCAGCGTATGTGCATACGTCTATGTGCACGAAGGGACGGCAATGTGCGTATTGTCAAAGTTCATTGCTGTTTATCGTTAGTTCGTCCATGAGAGCTAGCAGCGAAAGCACATAGTAAGGTACTGCTAAGAAAGAAAAAGACACTCTTCAAGGCACAGGGAACATCGCAGGCCCCAGAAACACCAGGATGCAGTGGACCAGGTATCGCGTATTGTGGACGAGCGTACTCTCTATTTATCTATGTTCTATTCTACTAAGCGGACAAAAGAACAATGACCTAGGCTTTTCAGTATAGCAGCTGGTGATTTTAATAGACGGAGCAGTACGTTAAGGAGAGGTTTGTTCTGAGGAACCTACTTTCCTTAAGGAATTAAAAAAGGACAAATCTCGCGAAAATCCAACTTCTCAAGTGAATCGAAGCATTGAAATACAGGTTTGCATCTGGTAATTGAAGTCATCAAACATATGTCAAGCGTCTAAATAGTATGAACCTGATCGAATAATTATAATATCGTTCTTACAATGATTCGCTCTCGCCTAACACCTCAGTATTGGTTTGAATTTATATAATTTTTTTTTTTACTTTACAATTCTCCCTTCGGTATTATCGAATCAGTTGCTGTAGAATATGTTCGGTATTACTGTGGAAGCGAGTATATCCTTCGTTTGAGCTAGCAGCGAACGGACGTTATATTTAGTAGAATTATACGACGATAAAGGAATGACTCATGATGAGTTACGACAACGGCTTGCCGTTTGTTGAAAAGGGCAAATGAGAGGATACAGGTGCCCCCTAGGGGTAACTTGCTCTCGCGTTTTGGTTATGTTCATCTTATTATCAGCTTTATCTGCTAATAGTACACCTATCACAATGTGTTTCTGAAACGTTTACTTTAAAAGAGAAAACGTGGTCTTTTTTGTATCTGCATGCGGAAAGGCTTGATGAACTCGCGAGTTAAGCCGTATGACACGGAATCATATTTAATTAACATGGTTACCCCCTTTTAAGCCCCCCCAGAAGAAGTCGTATTTCTGCCAAATCGAGTCATTTTCAGTAGCTAAGATCAAGCACATAGTAGTAGTTTATGATGACTGAGAATTCTAGCGAGCAGAACGTAAATGTATGTTGCATGCACACGCACGCAGCCGGTCAACCAATTTTTGATTGGACCTATTCTGATAACTGTATTCCTATAATTTTTTTTAGCATTTGCTGGTGAACTTTTCGCTTCGAGACGATGTAGCCACCCATGAGATGCTTGTTTACAACACTTAATTAGATAATCTGGCCATAGCTCACAGATTTGAAGCTTTCCGACATTCCATTTAAGATTGTATGTCTGAAACGGTATGTCGCAATTTATTCAACACTATATACCTAGCTATTATCATACTTAAGTATTTGCAAGCTGAATTGGATTGCGCCTATAATCGACAATCATTGTTTCTTAAACTACGTAACACAGCACTTACGTCAGATTTTTGAGACCTAATCAGAAATGTATAGGTAGAAGAGGTCGAATTCGAAAAACTACCCGAAGGCTAATGTAGTTTCAAATGAATAGGCAGCCCACATCCGTGGCCAGTTCCCTTAAAGAAAAGCAGCACTGTCCCAATGAAATGCTTCAGACTTCAACAGTTGTGGCAAGAAACGCTGTAGGGCTTGCATGTTGAGGTCTGCCGCAAGCCCGGTTTACGTGAGCGCCGTTTGAAATCAGAGTAATGCAAAAGGAGGCGAGGTAACGTGTATGTAACGTTTACCGAGCAGAATAAATGGCAATGGACACAGAAAAATAATCAGGGACCCGCATCACGTAAGAATTAAACATCGCAAAGTATTTGTATATAAATGATGTTCTTATATTTGAATTGTAACCAATGAAATCTAATTTTAAATTATGAATAAATACGTCGTTGCGAGTGGCTGTAAAACGCTCATTCCTATCAGTGAACAATGTAGCCGAGCCAGTGCAGCGGAGCAGCAGTCGAATAGCTGGCAGTATGACCAAAGTTGCGAAAGAGTTGATCGAACAGCCGGCTAATTAATTGGGAGTTGGCTCCACGGTATTCGACGAGAGAAAAGTCGATGGGTCGGGAAGTGCGAGCGGCTCATGGACAAGAGGGAATAACTGCCAGACAAGGTCGCAAGGCGAGGGTGTCGATATTTGCAAGAAGTGGTCCGCCGTTGGTTCAGTTCTAAGATTGGTACAGGCGATAAGAGGCTGAACGAACGCTTCCCGTTGGAAAAAGCCGACTTGCCAGATTCGTAGCTAATAGGATGAGCGGGAAGGCGTGCCCGTTTAGTGCTGAAACTTCTGAATAATCTGCTGATTAAATTCAAATTCAGCGTATTCTTCCAGAAGACGTCCAAGAAACAGTGAGATTAGATAATTAACAAAAGAATCCAGTTTCATTACAACGGCCAGGGTCGACTTGGGCGCGGAGTTGATACAAATAGTCTGGGATTATACGCAATAAATAGTTGACATGCGCTTCTGAAAGCGCACCGAGTCAAGAGGGGCCATTACTTGCTCTCGTTGTGCTGAAAGGGGGCACACCGATGCGCAAGGCCCGCGTATAACCGTTTGGTTGACAAAGCAAGCAAATTAGAGTAAGGGGCTCTAGTTGTGTAAGGCCGCGCTGTATACCAGCTTTTAGGAACTTGCATCGATCACGACGCGTTAACTAACAAGTCCTTAACGGACGACGTTGGTAGTGTTGCGGGAAAGATGAAAGGTCAATGGATTTATCCTCCAGAAAGACGCATTATATTCGGCTAGCCCGAGGTAATTACAACCAGTCCTGCCAAAATCGGCCAAAGTTTTGGTATTTAGAATTATCGGGAACACATAAATATTGGCAGAACCGTAGAAGCCGGTTACTGGCGTAATATTCTGCGGACAAGAAGGCTGGGACGTAGTAAGTTAGTCTGTGGGTTGCGACGCGTGCCGATCTGCAGGGAAGGGCCATGCAAATGCGTCCTTTTGCTCCCTTAACCAGGGATCCGCGAATTTCCCATGGAACAAGATGACAAAGTACCGACGGCGAATTTTTCAAACTCAAATATACCGCTTCAATATACTGCTAGCAGTTCGAGCGCAGAAAATTAATTGACTCTATTTTTCTTTTTTTTTTTCTCATTTATTTATTTTCTACTTAAAAAAAAAATGTATTCCCGATTTTTGCCAATAGAATAAGGAGTTCAACGCGAAGGCCGTCAAATTATATATCTATCTATATGCTTGTGCATAGTAAACACTCAAGCGAATAATATTTATAAAGTCGTTAGTAATTTGGTCATTTTTATTTTTTTATGCAGTATTATTTTTCACTGCTAGTCTATAGTAGGCGGAGGTTTAGAGACATACAAACCGCTTGACAACTAATACTGCCACTATTGCACAGTACGTTTTCTAGCAGTTTTCACATCGGATTTAAGGAGATTCACTGTATCATGATGTCCTTTCTTTCGAATGAGCAAATAGTAAACGATTGTGTTTTTTGGCCACTGCTAACATACTGTACAAGCTAATTCTAGCGTCGCGATGTTGGTTAATGGCTGCAAAGTCGACAGATACGTGTGTGCGTATACTTATACAGTTATAGCACCGCAACAGTACTATACCACAGTATGGATTAAAACATTTGCTCTACCGCATAGCCTTGTAGTAGCAAGCTGTGGGCGTGTGTTCGACGCGCTGGTCAAAATTGCCACCACGTGGGCGAGCTTTGCGGGGGAAACCAAGCGGCTGGTCGATTGTACGAAGTCGAATACCAAAATTAGCAATATTGACAAAAACTCAAGCGGACATGTCGATTAAGTACAATTTGTACAGTTCGTACGACGTCGGTCGGACAATCGAATCACTGCTACAATTGCCGTTTACTACATAGTATTGCGATTACTAACATCGGCATCATCGCAATCAGCAGACGTCTCCCTCATGTTCTCGCTGTTGTCTCAACATCTGGCTTTGTCGTCTGCTGCCGGTCTGTCGCTGGTCCGTCGTTTGATTTGACTGCGTGCAACACTGACGACGTGCAACGATGAGTGGCGGGATCGTAATGAGAGGAGAGGGAAGCGGAGGCAACAGCGGTGCGACGATTAAATCGATCATTTATACAAGATCAGATATTGAGGCTTAATTGAGTGTCGCGAAAATTTTAATAGTAAAAAGAGACGAAGGAACAACAGCAGTGACAATAGAAACTAGTACCGCTCCAATGACTCATCGCCTACAGCTCGTTCTAGAGTAGATCGATCATGACGAAAACGTCGGAACAGAGCTTGGTTTGGCAACTCCGGCAGAGAGCCACTGCTCCTTGTCGCTAGCATTGACAATTCCATGCGTACGTGCAATAGCGATGTTGGCTAGTGCAAGAGGGTGACTTGACAAGGCTTGACACATAACATTATCCTGCTAAGCAATACAATTGCAGACAGTTACATATGGCGAAATAAATCATCCAACATTATCCATTACTAGTATTAACAGAAATAAAGCAAACATTATTATATTATATATAATGATATAACTAAATATACGTAATGGTATAAATAGATTAAGTTGTGGATTACCTTAGCGATGATCAACGGATTACCAAAAGGTCACTTCGTAACATCAAACGCATATGCAGTGCACCAATCAAAGCATGTGGAAGAACAATTATAATTTATATATTTCTAATTATTACAAAATAGATCTATCGGATCTAGCGGATTACGCTACAGAAGCTTTTGCAAGATACGCAGCAATACATTTCCATTACTAAAAAAACACTGGCATAAATTCTGATCTTTTTGTCCGTATTTATTATATTTCCAAGCCCTAACGAGACAAAAATTTGTTTATCGGGAGACAGAATGTGACGGACTCGGTCCAACTACGTAGACCGGGCGTTTACCGAGCCTGAAACATAATGATTTTGCAGAGCTAAGACAGCGCACCGAGGTAAGACGAACGTTTAGATTTTTTCGCAATAACTCTAATGAAACTAGAAGTGAGCTCATTACTACTGGTGCAAGCTTCTGAGTCATACTTTATCCTGCTACTTCGTTCCTGTGCGGTTATATATGTCCTGCGAAACTGGAACACGTTTCTCGTCGACGACAAAACCAAGTAAACGGGCAATAGACACCCAGAAGTTGTTGCAAAAATATTCTATTACGTCCAATCAAAGCAGGTAACGTATGCCGAGATATGTATACCTTTTCGTCGAAAATTGCGATATTGTGTAGATTTTAACACTAAATATAGTAATATTATTCGGAATAAAAGTTCTCCAATCAAGGATGTTACGTTTAGCCACTTCAATCAATCTCTTTGTTACAAGTTGTTGCTAGCAATTCATATCGGATCGAAACCTATGCCTATCTTATTTTAGCTGCGTACCACGATCCAACATAGAAAACAAGTGTCTATCACTGTGCAAAAAGTGGGCCGTTATTTACAACTAAATTCAACAAATCATGTGGTCTACCACAGAATTTGCAAAAAGCTAGCCAACTGGTTCTTGTGTAAGGTTATTTCGTGTTTAGCTCTAGCAAATATTGCGTTCGGGGTAGCAATACGTACTTGCCTATTTGTTTTATCTGACTTTTGCCTTTAATCGAGATTTTGTCAAAAATAGATTATGTCTCGTAATATCAAAAGTCTTCGTATATGTTGAGTGTATACAGAAAATACGAAATTACACCCGTCAATGAGGAGCGATCGTAGTTCGACAATGTATTGGAATATACATAGAAAACCGATTCCCGCATCACGGGTAGCTATAGACCGTATTGAATGGTATCGTTGATTTAACGCATGGTGATCGCATAGTGAAATGCACGCGTAGAATGTTGCATTAGATATACGGCATTACAGCATTGGGAACACTGTTACCGCAGTCGGCAATGGATAAAATGTTGGGAACGCGTGCTCTAGAAACCAAACTTAATACTATTAACAGTGTTTCTGGTCAATTCAATAGACGCTCTCGATAAGCTTGTATCATCTGCAGGCTAAAAAACTTACGCGGCAGTTTATCAATGAAATAAAGCTAGGTAGACAAGTCTTACTAACAGCTAATAGTTTTTGCTCCCTTTAAGCAGCTAACTATAAGCTGATTTAGGCGGACATTTAAGTTATAATAATAATAACAATAGAAAATACTTCTAAACTAAACAAGTGACAGAACCGTAGATGACGAAGAAATTACCAGCAACAATTTCTGGGGATCCTTGCTTGTATGAGTCACAATCGATGTTTCCCGAAAACTATCGTATATAGATTCGAAATAGCAGAATCTCGTAAGTACGAAAGTGGTTCACTAATTGTATAGTTTCATGGACTGTTTTATGGTGACAGTTCTAATGTATTGATCGTTGCACGATGATCCGACGCGTGGTGAATTAGCGCTAGCCAGCTTGCTGCAGATGGCCGTTGATAGAATGTACTTTAAAATCGTCTGCATATACAATGTCGGATAGAACTTCACTTAACGCATTCTTTGTTTTCACCCATTCAATACATGCAGGACAAACAAAATTGATAATAGAGAAAATAGATCGTTTCCTCGGACCACGTTACTCGTCTGACTGCATCGAGGATGCCGTACACCCTTGTTATTCAAAATTACGTAACTTTAAAAATTACAAAGATAGGTTACAATGATTGCGAAGGAAAATCGACCAAGCCATAAAACTGTTTTCTTAAACCATAAAGCAGAAAAAGCTCGCACACGCAAAAAAACCTGATTTCCCTCATCGAAGCCCGTAGTGTCTTTCTGAGAAAAATCCAACCCTAAAAACGTTACCGTATCGGCAATAATCAGAAAATAACTACTGTAACACTTATTTATATAGGCAGTTTTACTTAGGATTCCTGGTGCGACAAGCTGTTAAGCCGTTTGGCTTTGTCTTTAAGGATAACAGCGAAAACAAGGACGACCGCCAATCGTCTAGAATCCCTCCCACTGCAACATGTTGATAAACTTCTTCAAGTAGATTGCTGGCTATTGGAGAGAAACTTGTAGCCACTAAAGAGAGACGTCCGGTTGTCACACATTTATACGACACTATCGAAACGTAGCCATCGACACTTGCTACACAATGTGCGTGATTAAATATAAGTTGTTTAGGGTAGTTAAACTTTTATAGAGCAGAATGTTTCTCCCTACAATGTTTTTTGTCTCACAAATGTAGAGTATTTCTATATATTTAGTTATATTCCTTAAGGTGATATAAATCGAATTTCGTAAAAAAAGCCATATAAGCCTATTTTTCGTTTGACTAAACGTCATATGTCTTCGGCCAATCCCTTTCGTACATAGACTGTATCAGTGACAAACAAAAAAACCCTTTCGCCGAATTCGAAACGTTTACATATAAGCGACGCGAACGTGTACACTATGCTTGACGTCTTCCTGTGTTTCTATTGCTGTGCGTCGTACTCGTTACCCCGGGGTATCGTGACATGCTTTATCGTTAGCGGAGTCACTCTACCCCTTGTTATCTAAAGAAAAACAATTCGAAAGCAACGAAGTTCACGTTCGCTGGCACTTTGAGATAAAAAAAACTATTGTATAAACAAGAAAAACGTAACTTATGCAATAGCTTGCCAGTGGCTGCCGTGCGTGTAGCCACGGTTGCAACGCATGCAGGTGCAACAATTTGTAACGAATCAAAAATTAGCAGTTTTTTAAATCGCTATTGACTCTTAGCGACAAGGAAAGATGGCAAGCTAATAAAATGGAGCGTTTTTTCTGTTATACTTGCAATTTGTATAGTTGTATTTAGATGACTTAATAAAGGTTGTCTTTACGGGATTTGTTTTTGTTCGCCACAATGTGATGCCGTTATTCTGATTATAGTTTTTATTTCGAAACGGCGAATTTCACAATTCTATATATGTTTTCGCTACTTAATTTAGGTAATCTGGATGAATCAGTAACTAAAAAATATGCAGTCGCAGAACACGCAGAGTTTCCAGTTGACTTTTGTTTTGACATTTATATTTGCATTGAGTTTGACATTTTGTATTGTCAGCTGTGCAGGATAACTTTGTACTAAATCGCTTATGGCATCAAACACTGTATATGTTTTTACCTAATAGACGGCAGCAGCAGGTAGTGGTCGTCTGTCAAGTAGTTGGTTTGTTGTATTGCATCTTCCCATGAAGCACCTCCCATTGCTGTGGTAAATAGCGACAATGATTACTGCTAAACGTGTTAAGCTTGCGGAATCGAAGGGTACGTTGAAATATTTAAGGCCATTGGCGCTAGAGCCGTAAATAACACGCACCTGCACGATCTATCTTCGATTATCATCTACCGCACTGTAGCGTTTGCTTAGAGAAACATACAGAGCTGAGGTAAATGCCACTGCTATTTAAGACGTGCTCATATCGATCTTAAGAAACGCGTGTCGATATCTTGCAATTCCAATATAAGACGATCTATAGGGGTACCAATATACGACAGCTGTAGTCCGGGCTTATGATTGAGCGTATCGAGACACCGCGATAAGCGATTTTTACCATATTTGATTATGCTTTGTACAAGAATGAATATTATATCGTCATTTCGAAATGAATCTATGTAATCTTGAATGTATAAAGTTTTAAATATAAAGTAAATTACTATGCTTTGAATATCCCGGTTATTAATGACTGTTCTTTTTTTTTCTTCAAACAATAGCAGCGACGTTGACTCAATTGCTACGTGTCCAAGCAACAGCCATAGTTTAATGTGCGACACGATTCGATCGTCACTAACGTGGGCGTCTAAGAAAACGTCTTGCATTTAGTGGCATTATTGAAATGGCAGTGGCCTAATATAACAGTTGATGTGGTTCAGCTTTCCTATTATCTTTTTTTTTCGTTTTATCCAGAGATAAGTGTTCCACTTTATAAGTTATCAGTCGTTTTATTTTACCGTTTACGTAGGAACAATATAATCCTCTTAGAAAGGTATATATGTGGACTTTAAAACTGACTAGCTCTTGAACTATGCCATTCTAGCAGACGAAATTTGCTTGGTAAACGCCTTACACTTTTAGGAACTTGTGAGTCTAAAAACCGTTCGAGTTTACCTTAGGAGAAATAAGTTCAGTAGGAAAACATTCTTTACCCACGAAAATCAACGCCCAGTGACCAAGCTTCTTCGAAGGCCAAAGCGCGTGGAAGTTAATTGAAGAGTGGTGAATATATTAGGCAAGCAGATCTTGTACGTGAATAGTGCAAACGTTTCAAGTATGGAGATTAAAGTATTGTAGACCAGTGAGGAAGTGGCCAAATGAAAAGGAATTGCCACAATCGAAGAAGCTGTTCACGAAAGCAGAGTTCCGGCTCTAAAAACTGCCATTTCACATGTTACATACTACAAAATTATGGCCCAAATACTGAAAAAGCGAAAGCCGACTAAAAATGAGTCGTCTATGCATTGGCTTCAGGTTGCTCGGAAACGGGTAGCGTGAGCTCGAATAAAAAAAAAACACCCTCCTTGGAGTATACGGTTTTCATACAAGATGGTTCGATCTCTACCGCTAGTCGGAGAGGAACTAAGTAAGGTAATGGCATCGCTCTGAAGAAAAATTTAGTTCGGTGGCAACGTTGTGCGGGTTCGGACGTGAGGTGATGGTAATAGCTTCAATGGACACCAGCGACTTGTTCTCGCCTAAGTTTATTCACGAAACAATGACTGCAATCCGTTATCTCAAGCCCTTCAAAAAATTTATGAACCGTTGCCACGGCAAGTGAAAGCACACAGTTTGATTAATTGATAAAAATGAAAGATTTTATTGCCCTACCTAAATGACCTCCTGGATTCAGTAAGGGCTTCAATTCGATTATTCTCCCGATCTAAATCTATACGATTATGGGGCTTCGCATGCCTCAGCATATTCCTCAATCGATACACTTCAAGAAGTCATAAATAAACAACATGGTAGACGAATGATACATATATAGCGACCCTAAGCCGATGTAAGTGTGCATAAAACAGAATAATACCTTTAAGAAATATTAAATCATCATTCTAGCCCAACTAGTTTAAAGGTTATTTTAGTCTTGATTCATTTGTGACAGCCTTATCCTGTATATATATATATATATATATATATACGTATTTGGTGCAAAGCGTAATCTTCCGGCAGTTCGCGATTTATATAAATTAAACATTATCTAGGTTTTATATAATCTGAAAGCCGCCACCGAAGTTAACAGATTAGGCTTTTCCTTCCATAGCATTCTGTAATTTTAAAATTAAACCTGTAACTGCCTGAACCATAAATGTGTGGTTGAAGGAAGTTCACACGTCATATTGTTTCAGTTTTTGAGAATGTGGAAAATTTAATTCAGCATAAGCATTCATCGTGAGATCCTTTCGCCAAACGCTTATATATCTATATGCAGCCTATATTTCAAACGCTTGCAGAAACTTAACGTCCCAACTGATGTTATTGTGTATAATAGCTCGACTAGCATTTATGACTAGACACTTATTTTCTCTAAAAATTATGATTCATACAGGTTGATCTCTACGACAGGGCAAGAAATTCGCGTGAACAGGTAATAAATTAGGCTACACAACTTTTACTCAGCGATAAATGTCGAATTATTCATAGTTAAGTGTGCATTATAGAACGGATGCTTGATTCGGCACAACTAATTTACGCAAGCGGACAAAAAAATAGTGTGCAATCAAACTGTTTACTATGCGAATTGACAAGTTTTACACTTCACGAAGACGCCCGTTTGTTCAAGTTACCAAAGGTTTGCATAGACGGAATTTTGATGTATCGCTTTAACTTGTAGTTATGTAATTCAGTATGCTATATGCCCGGACCTATGCCACACCTAATTACCCCGTCAACAATATACCTATATAATAGTGGTGCTACTTATTATGATGAATAATAATTGATTATGTAGGTCATTCCAATGGGCCACTCTTACCGAACGTTTATTGTTGAGATTCTAATTTGTTAAATACGAAATTTCATAATCATTTTTTCCAACATTATTGTCTGCTTCTAGGTCTGTGAAATATACGAATTTTTATATACTTAAAATGTTGCTTAGTCGCCTGTAATTTTCTGCCATGGCCATTAATGAGACAAGTTTGCAGTTACCTGAGAATCGTTTCGAAAAATGGAAGGCAGTCTCTTTAAAGATTTTAGTTTAGTCGTATCAACAGGACTATTTTTCTACGCCTGCAATGTGTTTCTACGCAACGCAAAGTATGGTGATATACAGTTGTTTGGTGTATCTGAAAAATGAGCTGGACCCTACAGTGTGTAACACCAATAGGCCTAGACTAGAGACCTTTGCATTGAAGTCATAACGCTGCTTCCGCCGGAAGTTCTCCTGAAGTATGGAATCGCACATTGTTATGGCATTTCCGTCTTGACAAAAATCTAGCGCGACATCATCCGACTGAAAAGCGTGATTTCAAAACCTAGACAGCTCGGTGTAGTAGCTCTGGGCATGAGCAAGGGTATGTGACCTTGCATCTGTCTGTGGGGTTTTTTGTTTTTACAGGTGTTGAATCCACGGAGAAGGTGAGACGTTGAAGGCCGAATTTTGTAATTTAATGTTAAGAAAATAAAAGAATGGGAAAAGACCTTTTTGACTGACCAGAGGCGCAAACCTCTTAAGAAAAATCTTTCCGAGTATCCCACATAGCAGCTATATATTTTCAAGACGGGCAATAGATGCACTTGATGGACAAAGATGTGCACCTTCGACAGTTTTATGGTCTAATTCAGTCATCTATTCTAATGAGTTAAATTTCCATGCTTTCCGTACGCGCAAGTAGCAGTGCAGCGTGTGACCGCTTTTGAAGAATCACGGTCATTGGGTAAGCTATAGAGTAACTGATAGCTAGTTGTTAAAATACTGTTAACCTAGTGGCAATAAAACGTAGTCCATTTTACGATAATACTCATAAACAATGGCCATGAAGAGTTTTTTTTTTACAAGCTGTGGTACTATCAATAAAACAACGTTACAATTAGTGGTTCACTTTGTTGCGGGTTCTGAACAATGAGCATACACTAACGAACTAATACTCTTCTACTCAGATGAAAGCAAGTTTTGTTTAAATAAATTATCATATGGGGCTCCATATTATACAGTTATAACCTAACTCTACAAGCCTTCGGTCCATTTATTAAATTAAATTAAAGAAAATATCCAATGCAATACCCTCTATAGTAAATAAATAATACCCTCTAAAAAAACAACTATCCGTACTTCTGTGTGCTGTAACTATATACCTTATATCTTTATCAAGTCAATGTTCGCATAAAGTTCGTCGCTTCGCATAAAGTCCACAAAACTAATAATACCAATGAACGTAATAAATATACTCTTTTAAAAAACGTGGGAATAACGCCTATGTTTGGCTGACGGCGGGTCTATTATCTGTTAATTTGGCCTAGAGCAAAAGAAGATGAATAGCTACAGCCGTCTCTTCGTCAGTTTCAGAAGTATTGCGTCGCCTTTGCGTTTTCGCCTGTACGTGTTTATACACGTTCTTATACTTACAGATTTGTGCACTCGAGACCAACAAGTTTAAATGAAACATATGTAATCGAGAAAACTAGATCGTTGACAGTGGTAAGAATTTAATTTACGTAGCCCTTTTTTCACCGTTTTCGTTGTGGATAGCCTTTTTTGATGCTACACTGAGCACTGACGTCTTCACAGAGAGAAAAACTCATAGCGAAACGTCACACAGAAATTAGCCAGCAGCAACGTAAAATTAAGCGTCTACATTGATCCCACGGCATATCTATTCGTTTATGATACAAAGTCGTTGGTGCCACCCACGACCAGGACAAGTGGAGTCTGCGAAACGAAGCGGGAAGTTCAAAAGTGCTACTATGTCGAATACATGGACAACACCCGAACAGAAAGGCAGCCGTTGTTCTTTTTTGCGTTTCTTCGGCATATTCTGGTAAATGGTTAGATTATAGCGACCGCCACCGAAAACAAGTAATTACGATACTTGTAGTACTAGCGATGTATAACTGTGAAAATAAGATCTCAAGGGTCAGCTCGACGGTATAGTTGGAATAGTTGTAATAGACGGGAAAAGTGGGGAGTGAGCCACGAATCTTCTCATAATATCAGAAATTGGAATATACCGAAAAAATTATAATGATTATGGGGTTGCTGATGGTGCTGCCGTTGCTTATCGTAATGGTAGGATCTAATCACCGAAACCCTCTTGTAAGTGTTTTCTGTGTCTTGGACTCTCTCTCTTTATCTCTCACTCTCTCTCTCTTTATATATATATATATATATATATATATATATATATATGTGTGTGTGTGTAATCTGCTTGCGTTGCGTCGTCGGGTGAGCGGGAATATGTAACGTGTCTGAAGCCCAAGTTTTCGAATGGGTTAATTGGTGTCAAGCTGCGTCCGGGTCTATGTGTTTTACATTCCAAGATACGTACTATATATATATATGCGTACATGTGCTGTGCGTATGTCACAATCTGTGTAAATAATAACCGACAAACGTCAGTTTCATAGACACAGGTATATAGACATTTTTATAATAATGAAGATTAATAATCAATACAGGAACGACAGAATGTCGAACAGAGACGGTTGGTAGTAATGGTAGGTAACAGTGTTGATATTGGTAGTCTGAGGAAGAAGGTGTTGATAATGTATAGATAATATAGGTACAATAATGACGTTATGTTACATTGTTTTGTTCGTTGGGCTACGGACGAGCATCTGATTCAAAAAAGATTCAACAAATTAGACTATGGGAGCTGTTGGGGTAACAGAGAAATCTTTTCTGTTTAAACTGCTTGCTATCAGTAGCAGAACGTCAAGGTTTATTACCCAGTCATGCACTTCCACCATGTTTTGGATCAGATTGAATTGGAATAGAGGCATAAATATAGCGCGGATGATAAATTATTATTATTATTCTAATGTTTTGGCGTCTGCCAGTGTCATTTAGGACATTCGTTGATAGTTGAACGAAATCGCGTACGTACGCCGTGCTACGTAAATCCAAAGGCCGAAGCTGATGCGATACGAGCGAGTAAATAACACTTATTTACTATCCCGCTAAAATACTACTACGAAAATTTTAGATTCTATGGCCGGCTGGATGCTTTGAATCGTATGGTTCACATATAAATGCGCAAACCGTTCGATTCACTCTGTGTATGTATGATGCACCGGGGGTACCAGCATTCGCGGAAGCAAATTATCATGCCTTTGCAGTACGCTGATCTCAACTAATCTGAATCTTTGAATTCTTAAATTATAGAAAGCTCAGTTGTGATTAAAAGGCACCTCATTCTTAGTTTTTAATTGTCAAATAAGAGATAATTTGTTAGTGCAAAAAAAATAACTATTTGGGCCACAGGTTTGAACATCTTTGGCACATTATTTGGCAAATATTCAAATTTATGTTTACATTGGCTTGCCCCAGCAGTTCGCAAGGTTTTATCTAACCTTGAATGAAAACAATGTTTATGCTGAGACAATCTCAATCTATGACATATTGGCCTTTTTCAGAGATGATTCTCACCCATCTTTCAGGCAGATTTTTTGGAACCAATGGAGAACAGAATACCGAAAGTCGGTCCCTGCGTCGATGATAAACTGGGGAAATTTTTTTTCTATTACGAAGTAATGAAAAGAGTGATAATCAGAAAGGGTAAAATTAAAATTAAGAGCCGGGTTAAACAAAACATCCTAATTGTACCCCGACAGTTTTTAGATAGTCACTAGAGATGCACGAAGCCGGGCGATGTCATAACGACGCATCGTTCCTCTACTGTTGATCGTAACCACACGCTCTTTTCAGGCGCATTACCTTAAACGGTCCAACTATTTATAGTGCTTAGGTACAGTGATGGCTTGAAAGGGACTTATAGAACAATACTCGTTTGCAGTTTCACCAAACGCACGTTACGGTGGGTCCGGATTCTGCTTTCGTGTACAAAGCACTGCTACGTTTTGAATATGGCCTGCCCTTAGCAACATTATTATGGATTATCCATGTCTCATAATCCGTAACCATTTTTGCGAGAAAAACGTTGGCTTCGTTTAATTGTAGTAAATGTTCTACCGTGCTTACACGATTTAAAAATTGATGATCATTTGAAAATTAGAGGTCTACTTAATTGGTGCGATCGTTACTTGCTAGACGTCTTCGAACAATCGATTGAAATGCTCCTGTGTTTTCTGCAAAATGCAAGAGCTCATACGTGGGTTTTAATTGACTACAATAAGAATTTCAGCGTCTCCATAATTGCTGGAAACGGAGGGCAGCGAACCATGAGTAGTAGTCGGCTTCAATATTGGATCCGTGTACCCCATTAATTTCTTCACTAGTTTAGATTATACTCGGTCCTTTTCCAGAAAAGCTTCAAAATGACTTCCAACTCCATTTTTGGAATGTTGTACAATTTAATGAATCGAATAGGACGTCAATAGGAAGTCCCAAAATAACCTTTTTGAACAACCGCTTTTCGTCTTTCGCCCCACTTGGTGCAAAGAGATTCAACATCCAACCTAAACATATGGAACAAACGTAAAACCTAGCATTTTAGAACAAAAGTACACTTCATCAATATGCACTGTAAAATTACGGCGTTCGCCGCCGTAGTTTCCATGGCGGCCGGACACCGCGATCACAAGTCGAAAAACGGAATACAATATAATTATTAGACTATCTACCCATTTTGTTTAGGTAGCAAAAACGCAACTAATGTTGCTTGTTTTTAATTACGAACGATTGATTCGCCGCAGACACCCCCAAATATAACTTCCCTTATTTACTCAGATCGTGCGTATCATTAATAAGTAATTATTTGGGTCAGTTGTCCAGCAGATAATAGTAGCTATATTAGCAATAGTATTATCTGGATAGCGTGGTTGATAAATTAAAGTGGTAAGAAACCTAAAGTGGTAAGGGAAACATGATTTAATCGTCAATTAGCTTTGCGTATATATGCATGCACTGTAGC
Organism: Varroa destructor; assembly: GCF_002443255.2. Classification (NCBI taxonomy): domain Eukaryota; kingdom Metazoa; phylum Arthropoda; class Arachnida; order Mesostigmata; family Varroidae; genus Varroa; species Varroa destructor. The sequence goes on along the minus strand of NW_019211456.1, from coordinate 57,738,191 downwards.
TAGGAAATTCTAGTTGCTTTCGGCAAGAACATGAGCACGATGAGGGGCGCATGAATACGGTTGGCTGTCAAGACAAACTGTCACGGATAGACACGACAAGCTTGGCCGGTCCGCTCCATTCCACCTAACAATGTTAGGCGGCAAAAATAGCCCCATCGCCGCTTCGATACCACGTTCAACCAGCAATATGATGATGATGATGACAATGTATTTCCTTTTGTGCGTCGCTGCCGTTATCAAGCTGTTTCTCTTAAGCGTTCATGGGCCTTCCTTAATTCCTGCTCTTCACCCTTTTCCGAGGAGTATTCTGTTACAGATGTAAAAGACGACCGCAAACATTATAAACAGTGTTCATATTCATATCGAACCAAATCGAAAAATGTCGGGCTGCTGTGTGTTATATATATGTTTTTTTTTTCTATCACATGTTTCGTTACGGTTTATAGCTAAAGGCTCCTCCTTTGAACTTTCTTCTGTTTGTCAAATGCTCGTCCAATGACATAAATGCACTAGATAGGTATAACTTCTTCTGTTGTCCGTTTTTGTTGCTGGTAGACGTCAAGTACGTGCAGAAAAATATCAGCTTACGCGTTTCGGATCATAGAAACCTCCTACTCAACTCTTTCGTCATATCTTTCAGTGTTGTCTTGCTAATCAATATATGTTATACAATAGTAACAGTGAATATGTACATTTGCTAAGTGTTAGATATCCTTGTAACGCAGCCCAAAACAAAGAAAGGTACAAGCAATTAGGAATATAAATCTAAACTATACGGTTGGCTATTTTTTTTGTACATAGCGTAAGGTTCCGATCCTGCTTAGTCAATACTTTCGATATTCTAAACTAACAATACTTTTTACCAGTGGATCATTATTTTTATTTATATATGACCCATGATAATCGTTATTGTTATTTTCATTAGATAACAACACCGACTCTCAGTGAAGTCATAGTGTATAATCTGAATACTTGAAATCGGTTGACTGTGTAGATAAGAACAGCAGCGTTTCTGAATTACTGATAGCAGAATTTCGACACTAATGAACTCAACGAATGTGTATGAAAGGCGTCTTTTGTGTGGCGAAAATGTTTGTACGACCCTTTCTCAACATTGGAACATGTGACCACTCTTTATGAGGTAAGCCAGCAATAATGAATCACGATCTGGAGACAGCATGCGATACATGTTTTGAGAAAACACATGTGTTTGCTGAAAAGCATAGCGGCATTATACAAAAAAGGCGTACTCTACAAGTATCGAAATCTCTCTCAGAGTGCACGCCCTATTTGTTATGTACTATCAGCATGCACTGTTCGCAACTATGGATACGGACGGAATTTACCTCGCAGGGATAAAAACGTTCCTGATTACTTCCTCCGGTAAATAGGTACCGAGGATGCGTACTTAGTACTCATCGCTGACAGGAACTGACGCAGTCCTTTTGTACGTCAACTGACATATATATATATATATATATATACCAACGCACCTTCTTCTTTCAAGTTTTCTACCAATAGAATTCAACTGCATGTGTCTATAGCTTTCATTATTAACGTGTATATAGACACGAAGTCTAGAGGGATGGCTTACAATTGCCTGCCAGAACATTGTATTACGTTGAAAACATTATACACTCTAAAAATGACTTAGTAGATCTGCATAAAAAATGCTAATTAATTTTTACTTTTTAATACCTGATAAGGTGTTTTATTTGCTAAATGAAAACTTAACCCTTATTTAACATAAAAACCTGTCCGGTCAAACGAATATTCATGCAATTCCACGATCACAGTTTGATCTGATGGGGTTTATCATCGTTTGAAGTCTCGCCTGAACTACTTTCTTCAGTAAAGACTGCCTAGTCAAAGGGTCCGCAGTCTGCTATTACTTATTCTGTTGACGAAACGCTTGGTCGAGCGCGGATATTTATGCCTTCAGAGAGCCGTACAATAGCCGGTAGTCGTCAACTACTTCCTACTTGCCCTTTCCGTAGCAACGCATGGTTCTACCGACAAAAGCCATTGGGGCGTAGTCCCCCCTTAAACTTCCAAATAACTAAGGCGCAGTAATTTAGTCTCTAGCTAGGAATATTGTCTTTATGTGGATCATTACAGCAGCATTGGGATTTTGTCATTAGTTAGTTTTGATTATATAATTGAGACAAATTCACAAGGTTTCAGGCACGTTGATACGGAACACAAGGAGAAAAAGTCCTTCAGCTAGGAAGGCCGTTGACAAGTTTGTCTTCGACTATTCCTTACAAGGGCTTGTTTTTTGTTTCGTTAAGCTTCGTCGATCATTTCAGGGAATCTCAGTCTACTGGCCATTGCTATAATGGTCAGTATGATTAGATGATAGGCAAATAGAATGACTGAATTTAGCGATCAGGGAGGCATAAACGCAAAATTCAAGAAACGAGAAATTCTTTTAGAATTTCCGATCGCTAGCAATGCATATACGGGGATTTTACATTAAGACTTCAAGCATGTGAAACGCTATCTGACTCGGTTTCTGATTTGTATTGATTATACATAAACATACGATGTGAAGAAAGATATGTGTAACATCGAAAGAACAAAATAAGCGAATAAAATTTCTCGTAAAATTACTTACGTCAAAAAGTAGACTCTGACCGGAAAAACCTGATGTAAAATTCGAAATATTCTAGATGACAATAGAATTAGTAAAGTAACGTCAGTGAAATTCTGGAGATTCTGTAATACCACAATGTCACATTAGTGGCTGTGTTTCGTGGCAGAAGTTTTGGCTTTTCATTTGTGACCCTGAGTCGCGACATATCGATGCTTATGATATACTACGTATACTCTATTCGATTACAGGCCCAGGCAAGTCGGACTTGTGATGGCGAGAACATAGGAAACACTGTCTTCAAAGAACTTTAAAGTTTACGTCATGGCAACGGTTGATAGTAAATACTTATTATCTTATCTGGTAGTTGTCTGTCGCCTTGCTATTATTGGTCTGTTACTATTTACTAAAAAGTGTCATTTAAAAAGGCATAGAAGGCTTATGTGGGACAGAACGATTGTATATATTGATATCAATTACACTCCGAAAATGGTTTGAACAAACAAATCTATGAATCGATCAATGTCTATTTCATTACCAGAATAATATGTGAAATTTCAGAGACCCCTAAAGTTGTCTCAGACTTTAAGACTAGGTAACTTAAAAATTCATCTTGTACCCGAAATATTATCATGCGTATTGAACTATAATGCCGTGATGTGTGATGGACTAAGTTGGGTTTTCCTGAATTTTTATATATTTTCGTTTTTCTTGACATTCTGATCAGAATTTCTGAAATGAAACCACGTCCACTGACGCACATACTTCGACGACCGCGATGACTCCGCCATACTTACCAACACAATCAAGTCTACGCCTTCACCTATCGTTTGCCTCTCGTGAACATTAAATAAACATAGGTTTTTTTTTTTTTGTAGAACAAATGGGCAGAAGACGTCTTACGTCATCGCTTTTACCGATGATTTCATAGCACAACGCTCGCTTGGTAGCTAACGGCGGTCAACACTTTGAACAGGTAATGACTATATTATTGTACTATGAAGCGTCCTCGATTTTTATTTCTTTTATATCCCGCGTTGAGTATTGGCTTTAGCGGTGTTGCCCGGAAAGGGGTGGGAGAACCCATTTGGATCGCTTGTGGAGGATGATGGTACCAGCTGGCTTATCGAATCGCAGTTGCTGACAGAGTCAAAGCTGAGGCAATGTAACGAGCATAAGCGAAAAAAATAATACTTCTCTGCTTGTCACCACTTCACATCGACAATGAAAAATGACCCCGAAACTAAGGTGGCAGCGAACGAATGAAAGAATAGTTTGCCATTATATCAAACCAACGCTGCCAACGCCACCGCCACTCGAAAAGGAGCAGCTATAGGCTAGAGGGTGGTGGGTGGAAGGCGGCGGGAATGGGTTGGGGGACAAACGACGGTTTTTCTCTCCCCACCCCTCCCGATTTTTACGTCAAGGCGAAGTGCGGCACAAAACGGTAGTAAACTGAAGAAAGATTAACAGTGAATGGTAGCAGGTATGGTAGTTGTAGTGGTAGGAGACGGAAAATGAGAATCAATAAAACGTGGGAATCCACTAACGCCGAGCAGGGATGTGACCAACCGCGACTGCTACGGAACGCCAATTGTAATAAACATTGAAATAACGACGTCACCTAAACATTATGTCGATCACAGCGTTATCCTGGTCGTATTCGCCTTAGCTTTTCGTTGTATGACCCTAGACTACCACATTGTGCACTATATGTAGCATAGGCTTGTCGATATTTTCGATTATTTCGAACTTAATTTTTGCATCTTCGCTTTAAATGTTGAAATTAGATTAGATCATGCTTATCGCTTACATTAGTTGAGCTATAATGATAAGTGTTCCTACTCCACTCTGCCAGTCATATATCTCCTCAGCCCCCTAATCTATCTAGTCTCTCTGCAATACTACGTATCGGAGACAACTAGTAGTTTCGAAGAACGAATTGTCCTACTTAATATTAATTATGTTTAATTAGTTAAATACTATTCAATGGTTATACTCTTCTTACATTACAGTTATATATTCGTGCTTTTCTAACGCATGCCGTCATGAGCCCTATCTTGTCGCTATCGATAGGCTGATGGCATTCGAACGAAACGTACCAATAGATGAGGTCTAATATTAAACGTTGCAAACTAAGAATGAATGGTGAAGGAAAAAGAATAAAACGTGACTCTGTACAATACTAGTATAAAATATATCTAGCGACCTTAAAGCAAAGATTCGGGTGTCGAATTGTTAAGGCCTGTTTAGTATGTACCTCTACACTGATAACATCTATCCATGTAAAAACGGCATGTCTACAGAACGACTTTAAGTTCAGAAAGTATCTGTGACAAATTAGCAAGCGAAACTACCTATTTAATGTCTTAATTCTAGCTATAATATACATCGTGCATACCAGATTTCGTTCATTCATAGTTATGTCCTTAGCTAAGGCGAAAAATAGCTCTATTCATAGTAATCACGGCTGGCCATAACTAACAATTATGTAAATAAACAAAAACTATTATGTAAAATTATTATTTTTCGATCCTTGCATACATCTAAATTTATAGCGTAATCTTTTCCGTTTCATAGCAACGCATCATGTCACATAAGTGTCTTCCATACACACCCGGGCCGTGGAATCGGCCGAGCGCCTTAATTGGCAACCCGTCTATTAGACTAGCAGCACTTATCATTGGCGAATTTCTGAAATGGCGCCTCACAGGAGAAGTTCCGTATGCGATAAACTGTATCAAAAAAAAAAATAATGCTGGACATTCTAATAACAACGTATTAGTTGCCCTCTGAGAGGCAGTAGATAGAATTCTAACGGCCACGACAATATCGAAAAACACTGGCCTTAGTCAAATAACTAAATATATCATATGCTGCAAGTTTCACCAATCAATCGACGGTGATTTTTCTGGTAACCAAAAAAATTAATACAGTAAAATATTACGACTAATTCGTTTTCGACAACAATGTTCGTGGCAGTTACCATCGGTTGCCAGATTTCCTGTTGATCTCAATATTTGTTACCATACTGGCCATAGACACTATACGTGTATGTATATATATATATATATATTGGACGAGAATGTTGCTGGAACTTTTTTAATGCACACGGCATAATTTGCGGAAACGAGTGCAGTGATATCACATCAATTAATTACCAAAACTATAAACAGCCAAATACAAATACTCCTAATATCGTCTCGGGGATTGGTGAAGACCTCTGCAGTTAGCTTAAGTGTTCAGCATAGAGGGCTAAAAAAAAACTCCAAGTTTTTATAAATAAGTTACTCCCATATGAAGTATTCTCATAGATGGCTACGGTATGCCGCTGTTGCGTTTGAATCTGTAGTTCCTTCATGAAGCTAACGAACAAAAGTGATCTAACTACCACCCACGTATCCAACTTAGAGAACCTACTAAATCGAGTGCTGCTTAATCTGTGTGACTGGAAAAGAACACACACGATGTTGGATCTCAAGAGTATGACAAATAGCAAAACCTCGAGAGCATTCGATATAGATAGGAAAACGTGTTCCGTGTCAAGCTCCACAACGTTTAACCTGCAACCGCTTGCAGGCATAGTGTACGAAGTCCTGAGGAGGGTTTCGATTACTGAACGCTTCGTTTGAAGTAATATATTTCAATATGATGTGACTAAAACAATAGCAGGGCTCTGGCATCATAAGTTAGTTGCAGTGCCGTTTAAGGTATTTTCACGAAGACTTCGTCTTAATTAATTATCTTTACGGTAATGAAACAATAAGACAAAGTGAAAGAAACACATAAAGCGACCGAGTGCGCTTCTACAGTACGACTTTTATAGTAGTGTCTAAAAAGACTCTAGAGTCGAAAGTTACGAAGGTTAACAAAGATACGTAATATAATTGAATTGTACATAAAAAAAATCACAGCATTCCAATATTGCTGACAAAGAACACAAACGACAGCTAATAACAGTACCTCGTTCTTTGCCGAATCTACCTGATCCCTGCAGACCGCTCGCATTGACGCTGTTACTTCGACTAATCCTCGAATATTGGTGCCGAGAGGGCGAGCTGAGGGTCAATAACAGAAAGATGTCGTTGTATATACACTCCAAGTTATATATGTTCAAAGTGTAACGAATAAAAATTAGAATCTACAATGTCGATCCAAGCGCGTCTACGGCCGCCAAAGAGCTGCCGTAGTTGGATAACGTTATCTTGCTGGACGCGCAGCTCATCGAATTTCATCCACAGTAGATCGGTATTGTCCGTTTTGAAGGACATGTACGCTTAAATAGCACCCAGCCAATCCTCGTCGTAGTTTCGGGGAGGCCGCTCGAATAAACGTAGAATCTTGAAGGGGAGCAAACTGGCGCTAAAAAACAGTTCGCCGTTGATATGGGTGGTCCGATCTGCTTTTACTAAGATTTAAATGTTTGTCTTATCTTGAATGGATAAATGAGCTATTAAATTACAGTCTTACACAAAATATCTGACGCAATCATTTTTTGATAGTCATACGATGGGTAGTTCGTTAATGAACAGCTGCTCTGTATATTAGAGTAAAAGGTCTGAAAGCGTTTATTATTCATAGTAAATTGCAGCCATAAATGCAAGAGTCGGAATTTTGTGTCCGATACCAGGGCGCGCTTATTGATTATTTCGAAAAAAAAAAAAAAAAAAAAAGAGATAAAATTTAGACTTTTCTTTGTATGATCAATATATAAAATGTAGTCTAGGAAAAGTGGGGGCAGGAGAAGCGAAGACGAATGTGTAGCTCTGAAACGCATTGCGAACCTATTGTTGGAGGTATTTAATACCACAACGATACGCGTAATTATATTTACTAGTAATAGTATAGTAGTAGTTTAACAGTAATAAAACGAGTAAGGTCATTTTATTCATCAAACTTAATTGTGAAAGCCATACTATGAGTATCTTTTGAGCGAACCTTATCTCGTAATAGTAAGTCACACAGTTATGATATAACTGCGATTGTTCCGTTTAGCCTTATTGTCGTTAGTTTTTCTTGTCCTTAGTTTTCTTCCTTGCGACCTAGATGTTTATTAGATTGAAAATGAAAATAATCGAACCTATCTCTTTGTGGAATGTTCTTTTAATTATTCATGTATGATTACGCATACGATCTAATACTAGCGATGCGAGCAGTTGGCAATAATCTGTAGATAAAAGTTAGATCGGTTAATAGAAAAAATAAAAATTCATAATAAGCTCAAATCGGAATTCTACTGATAGATCACCTATGTTTCTCGTTGCAGAATTCCATCGACAGGATTCTAAAAGTAGGCCACGATGCTATTATACGGGCGCGGAGACAACTAATATTGGATAAATGCATCGACAAACAATGGTAACTTTATTTAAACTTAGCTGAAATGCTTAGTTACAATATTTTTGAGAGTACTTCAGTTGTCCTAAATGAGTGATTCTAGAGGTTCTGTTTGGGAAATTTCTGTTTAAGATGCTTATGCTCTCCTTATTACGTTATGTTAATCACATCACAACAGCAACTTCTGTGCGTATTTGAACTACTCGGCGCTTTTGATTCCCTAATTAGGTTCATCTGGGCAGATAGTGGTCCAGATGACCAGATTTGAGCGCATTTCATTTCGTGCTAGGGCAATATTTACGTAGAACTCGAACATTTATTGGATTCATTCGGTTAAATACATACTGAAAGTAAACGTGTATAAAGGACGCATATATTTAACTTCTTGCACCTATCGCATTGATGTTATGAGCTGTTACTTAATATGTGAATGACCAGTAAACATGGGGCCTTCATTATCTCAGCGCTTTTTAGATATTCGTCGACCTAGAAGAGACATTTCTCGTCCTATTTCACAAATATATACATTACACACAGGCACCGTATGGGTAACGTCGTAATAATGCTGGAAGCTAGAAACCAGCGTTCTCACGAACTTTGCTCATTCTACATTTCTCTTTTCGCCTATGTGCAACGCATTGTGTGGAGGACGATATCTTGCTGTATCTCGATATATTTTTATCACAATATACATCGTTTTACGCCCGCCTTAGTCTCGTATACGTCAACTGGTAGCAAAAAACTTTGGCCGATCATTATTGTCGTCGTTGCCGTTGTTATCGCTGACTGTCGTCCCAATGAGTTTCCTTTAAGGCCGACTTTTCTGGTACCGGTTTATACCATTATCATCGCTTGGCCCATAACAACAGAGTATGACACGAGCGGAGGGGGACGATGATCGCATGAACTCTTTGCGCTTCTTGAGGTTACTCACGCCAAAAGGCAAGCCAGTCAGCCAACAGGCCAAGGGCTAAGCAACAGCAATAGATCAACTAGCAACAGACAATCATCTGCAAAAGATGACCTAAAGTAATCGTTTGATCTCGTCATGGCCAATATATACATGTATGGCGCGATAGCTTTACTCACCAAACAAGTTTCCATGTCGACATGGATACATTCATACACTTGATATTGAAATATTAGCGGTTTGCCTCCTAGCTCTTCGTCTCCTTCTGACGGTTTCTTTTCCTTCAAGGGTAAGTGGACTCTTCATTTCCTTCTGCCTCGCATTCTCTCTCTCTCTCTATCTATCTATCTATCTCTCATTTTCTTTCTTTGTTTATTTCTTTCATTTTGATGTGCGCTGTTTGCTTTCAAATTTCTGGTAACGGTGGCTCTTATGCTTTACATCGATCGTAGTGACTCTATACGACGCCGAAGCGTAACAGGGACAAAAAGATGAAGATGGCAAACAGCGAAGGAGAAAAGCAAAAAGGGTAAGAGAAAGCAGGCTCTCGCGGAATGATTTGCAGCGGTGCGATGCCTTCGTATGATGAACTATTTATCTCCACCTCGCTTCTCAAGTCATAGACACCGCTCTAATGATGACCGAAAGAAGTGGATCGACAGACATTTTGTTTTCTAGCGTCGCTTTTACTCTTGTTGCAGCTACTGCTATTGATGATAACGATGATGGTGTTACGACATCACCGAAATATGGCAGGCAAACAGCAAAAAAAAAATCCGTTCTGGTCTTACATCTTATTCATAGCTGCCCACTGGAAAGTGCCAGTGGAATTAGTCTCAGGCTCCGACTAGTCAGGTTGCCTGCTTTCGATGGGTGTATATATATATATATATATATCTCTTTAGGAAAGCAAGAAGACGATGAAGATAATCGAGGTCCAAGAGAATGTTGCATGCTTCATTGTGGTGTATTTTGCAGCAGTGTGAATAGCTGAGGCGAGTGAAGCTCAGCGGGCGAAGATTATAGGAATCGAAACGTCGTCTCCCAACACGTTTCCGTTAATGTTCGTTCAGGCTGGTGCTGATATTGCTGTTGCCTTTCCTACTTCTGCTGTGTATTTGTTGTGATCCGTATCGTCGCATGCTCGTTGCAAATATATTTTGTTTTCCAAATCGAGTAAATGTGTCTGGCCGCGAACCAGTCATGGCGTCTGCCTGGACTTTGCTGGGCCTTATGTTGTTTTGCTGTAAAGCAAATTGACCAAACTCCCCTCTGCATTCATTTTGACGCCTAGTCACTTTGAAAGCAGCTTTTATTTTAGATGATGTAATGACCAACAATACAGAAAGACGGAGCAAAGTGACAGGGATTCGAATGGGTCCGTGAAAAAACGTAAGGTGTCCACCGAAATCGTTAATTGCCAAAAAATAAGATGGTGGACGCATATGCAGAATTGGTCAATAGCGCTGAAGACGGACCGGCTGTGTTTAATGTTTGTCGATGGGTGTCAAGACAAAGTATAATAATAGCAACTAAAATCATTGGGTACCATTGCTATTTTGACACCTGAATTACCGTTTATATATGTACTTGTTGTTTAGATTAATAATCCTTATCACTAAGCGCTTCTACTGATGTGTAATAAGAGCTGACAAGTTGGAAAAGTCTTTACTGGTACAGCATAAATTTTTTTTTAAAATTAACTATATGATAGAAATTTTTATAAACAAATCATCTGTGTTCATATTCTGGCCACCTATGAATATTACTTTGTTCCGTCCGTAATAAAATATCATACAAATGTAGTTTGAACGGCAGTTTAATTTACTTAGCTAGAGTATGAAGTTAAATAATATACGTTTTATAAAAGCAAAAAAACCGTCTGTCTGCCGAAAAGTGAGAGCGGCATGCGAGCAACTCTATGATTTCATTACAGCTTATGTTTCTTTGTAGACTTGCGCTTGCAGCGAATATTTTGTAATGTAACATTTATTACTATTACATTATAATACAATACTTTTTATAGTGTCTGCAAACAAAACCTAAGTACGTAATAATTCGCTGAGAATTAAGTTAGTTTGCCTCAAATTTTGACAAGACCCATAGATCTATTTCCTGAGGTATGCCTATTTTTTCTAGTATATAGCATCTAGAACATTACAAAGATCTTGGGTTTCTTAGCTCTTGATAAGTCTTGTCTATAAGAAACAAGAAGTCTGATTTTAGTTTAGTTCTAGTAATGGTTTTTGAAAAAATAATTATTCCTACATAGGCGTGTTCCAAAATCGATGTCTAACCTCAAACACGTCATAATAAGCTGCTATGGACCGAAGCAGCTAATACAGGATGATTTAAATAGATCCATATTTATTCTTTTATCATTCACAAATTATTAATTACACCCATATTAGCTCCTGCAAGTCGTATGTCCTTAATTATAAAAGGGACAGCACACTCTTAGTCTGCCGTTAAATAGCCAACGAGAACGAGTCTACGTTTTAGTGTTTTATTTACTGGCCAGATATCGATAGCGTAATCATTGGCCAGTCGAAAACAGCTAGACAGATAGAGAACTTTGCGACGAAAGCGCTATACAACTTGATTAATCATCGTAATAGTACATAAAATTATCCGTTTACAGTTCTTTTTTTAATTCGTCATATCCAATTTATGATGCACAATTTTTAGGATATCAAAAACTCGATCCGAAAAAAATAACGTGCAGTTAACGATCGGCAGCTTCACATTCTCATCATTTTGAACAACTTTTTCCTAGACGCCTCTGACGATTCAAACAACATTATATCATACAAGCCAGTAGCAGGAACCATTCAATTTGTTATAGAACATTACTGGACACAAGAAACAACAAAAAAAAAAAAAAAAAAGAACAAACGTTTTGATACCATGTATTAATTATAATCCTGTTTAGCCAATTTTTTCGTATTTATATGGTAATGGATAGGTCTTACGTATAAGGGTATCAAATCATAATCTGTCCTCAGAACCATGCTCAGATATTGTTACAGCTATCCACGTTGTAAGTGCTATCGTAATCGACATCTCCACTCTAGTGATTTCTTTTTTATGGAAACGCGTTTTTTCATTCTATTCCACAGACGTTCTAATATTGAGAAAAAGTGCCTTTTCTCTGGAGTTTATATTCTATTGGCCATTGTTTGGTTACTATTTTCCGAGGTTGTCTTTACCGAAGAACTTTTGCTATGGCTAGATTAGATAGTGTTTTAGTGTAAAATATTTTCGAAAAAACATAATTATTTCTAAAGGCAGATTCTAAAAAAATGTTTTTCACATTTTCGAAAACAATTCGATATTAATTTATATTGTTTGTTGAATAACTATGGGTAAATTTATCGTATGCAGCCGTTAAAAACATTTGTCAAGTTTGACGGAAGGCGGCTGGCTTCGAACCCAAATATGCAGAAGACCATCACAGAGTTCTAAGTTGGACTCCAGTAACTGTAAACATTTAGAGGCATAAGTGCACTATGAGTTGCTTCGAAGACATGACATTAAAACAGGCCGCTAAACTATATTATTTGTATGTACTGTAAATGCCATCCCGACAATCATGCTTGCCACTACTACTCACTGCGATTACAATCTCAATTTTGGACTTAAATCACTAACTAATATTTATCAAGTAATTTTTTTGTACGAAGCGTTTGTCAGACGATCATAATCGATGTCAACTCGGTAAGGCGAAATTCTCGACTAATAACAGCTTCTAAAGAGACTCCAAAAAATGCAATGGTTCCAAAAGGTTCAAGTAGGCTGGCCGTTAGAGTTTGTCTGGACAATACAATTTGCCTATAGAAGTGCTTCTTGGATATCTGAGAAGCCGCGAGAAAACTGATAATAACGTAAATCTTTAGTTTCAAACAGAAATTTTTTTTTTTTTTTTGTATCTCTGTGGAAGTTTGTCTAGCGCAGAAGGACTGAATAATAACCAAAGATAGCGGGTAAACGCAGACCCGGTACGACAAGCAGCCAGCCAAAGCTTGTCCAAATTTAGAGTCCCTATATGCTGCAACGCAGGAAACGTACGCGATGGTCCGGCAAAAATTCTACAAGTTCATACATGGAGAGCTTTAGGGAAAGATAGATTTGACTATTTCTGCTGCTTCTGGTGCTTCCAGCAGCCCACGATCGTGATTTTATAGAGACATGCTATGACATAACAAAGTGACCAAAAAAAAAAAGAAATCGATCGATCCTGATTTTGGCCAAGTGCGTATGTTTTGTTCGTTGTGTCCAATCAGTATTCACCGTATTTTCAAGTTCCTTTTATGGTATGTTGGATTGGGACCATTAACTGATTAACCAAGTGGCATACATAGAAGAAAGAATTCAAAAGGGAACGCTACCGCGTTGAGTTTCATTCATTGGGCGCAATGCACGTTACCAGTTTGGTTACGAGCTGAAATTTTCACAACATATGGTTGAACAAAATGAATAACCCACATCTCGCAGATGTAGGACTTGAAACACAGAAATAAAAGGAATAATTCCTTACTACACTTGATATTTTGCGATGTCCTAAGACCTTTTGAATTGGTATTGTTTTAAGCCACTTATATTGAATCTGGTTCAGAAAGTAGGTGTGAATTGTCATTCTCACAAATGTATCCTATATGTTCTATTCTGTAGTATTCAGCCTTCAGAGAACTTCACAGAAATAAACATAAAACCATAGCGTTCATCAATTATTTTTTTCGTTACTCCTAAGGCCTGATACTCCGTCACATATCGTAGCTGTCTCCCATGCTTGCAACGATAATAACAATTCGGCCGAACCAAGATTGTAAGTATCTTAAGGAGGCAGATCAATAGTAGAATGTTCTTAAGAACTTTTTGTTGTTTTAAAGGGAGGGAGGGAGGTAGCAAATAGTTTTTACTTCGTAAAATATACGGTAAGCGAATTTTACGTACATAAAAGCATTACGTGATTTGGAAAGCTCTAGTTGATTCGTTGCGCCCTTCTGAATTTATGTTAAATGATATTTTGTAGAAAAAAACATGCTTGCAACATGTGCGCTAAACGCGAAGTTCATGCTTATCAAATATGTATTTCTAACACGATATTCTACTGACCGTTACATTTTGCAGATTCAATCCAAAAAAAAGGTATACATATATGCATATTATTCGAAGCATGGGTCTGGATTATTTGTATATATACATATTTTTTTTATTCATTTCAATGTATCATATGCAATTTTAGGAAGTTGTGTTTATTCTCCTTGCATAAATTATTGTTAAGACCAACACGATATAAGCACACATAACACTGAACCGGTAGCGTTTTCTTGTGGTCTTGTTTTATTAGGTTGAAAAGAGTTCCCGAGTTTTTTTTTTACTGAATAGTAGACATATTTTTATTCCTCTGATAATTATGTTGCATATCCACTGTTATTGCCTACGACTTTCTCCCATACAATCAAATGAAGCATGCCGTTTCCCCACGTAAAATCCAATCATGTTTTGAGTAGTTAATTCGTGTCGAAGATAAGGCTACGAAGGTGACTGTCCAGTGACCAGAAGGGATGAAATTTCACCGATGCAGGTTCCGAAGAATTCCTTCTATTTGAAGTTTAGGAGGGCAGCTGTATTTATATTTATATTATATTTGCTGTATGTGACCCCGCGTTGTCATGCACCAGAGTAACTTAACCCAATTTCTCGGACTTGTTTTCACGTTTTTAAGCAGATTGACTGATTGATTCGATTGAGCTCAATGAACGTACAATCGACTCTTTGCTTCGTTCCCAGTGACGTTCAATCAGAAGTTTAAAATTCCAACCAGCGTGAAACAGCTTTTTTGGATAAATATCAGTCTGGGTCCCTGACCTTGGTTTCTTTCCTGAAAATTCCCACTCCGACCTGTGGTTTATGTTGACGTACCACTTTTTTTCGCCCATAATAACTTTGTGCAACAATCGGTCATTGTGGTAGTGTGGCGCTCGATACCTAGCAAGATGTCAGGACGCAGCGTTCAACCTTAACACCTTGTTGATTTGAAAAAACTCATTACGTACTAAAGCTTTCTATGTGAAACCAAGGGACTTAACAAGTAGTAACCGTGCGGCCATAGCCTATCTATTCGGCTGATTGTCTATCTATCGGTCGTGTTTCAGATAGCTGTCACTAGACTGAGACGGTCGCACCGTACCTCCAGGTTCTGGATACCCTTTTCAAACCTTGTAAACCATTCTTGAGCAGTTTCGTTTAGAGATAGCATCCTTATCGTGCACAAGACAAAAAGTATCGCGCTGTTTTGCTAGCGTTTTGGCCTCGAAGAAAGGCATTGCACAAACGGTGTTGAAAATAGACCTTTTTCCAGCCGAAACATCCATTATTGAGTTGATTCGGATATAAATTTCATTCATAACATAAAACCGCAGGTAAAGCAGAAAGAACCATTTCGACCGGTATATCAGAGAAAAACAACAGACGCTATGAAATGGGAACAAGCGGTTGTTTTGAACAAACACGACAGCTTCTTCTCGATATTCTCGAAATTCAATAAAAAGACCACGTTATACTCACTGCGGACACAAGAAAATAATAATACTTCCAAGTGTCCTGTGATTTTTCTTAAAATAAAATCGATGGTTTGTTGATACATCCTAGGTTTAGTAGCAGGGGCACGCGTATCCCATCTTCCCTACAGAGTGCCTTACGGTAGAGCAACAAGGGTCGTTTTTCAAGAAAATATTTCTGCCCATGCATTTTATAATAGAAAAAATTACAGGAAATCCTATGGCAAATCGAAGCCATGGTTCTCGTCACTTCATGCATAGTCGCTTCTGAAACCCCGCCGAAGTACAATAACATATGCTGCTTACGCTATCTGATAACAGACTCATCTAAGGTCTGCAAAGGCCAACCAGCAGCGGGAATGGGGTATAGGCAAAGGAAATAGCAAAAAATACGTCGATGTCTGCGACGCTTTACAACTTGGATTCGATTAACCCTTTATGTCGTTTATGATCATGGGTTGATGATAAAATTAACGCGTGAGCAATATTCCGATGAATATCAGTTGATGACTGTTATTATTTGTTCCACCGTTAAGTGCTGTTACATTTGTAATCGGCAAATTGTTTAAAGATTTGTAACAATTTGACAACCGACGACTGGTAAATAATCTGAGCCTTGCTTTACGATGACATCTCTTTTTAGCTGTCGGCGACGATGATCAAAAGTCTTCTTGCAGCCAGTCTTTACCTGTCGGTTTAAACTATGATAAGAGCAAGAAAGGACTTATAGAAAGGCGAACGAGTACGCGACGACTCGTTCATTGGCAGATAAGATGTCTGCAAACGTCACAATAACAAGCCGTTTCGACCAGAAACTAGTCTTGTGACAACGGTGCACAATTCTGTCAGTCTCTTATTTAGATGCTTTCAGTTCACCATTAGACTGGGTCACACGGTGCCAAGGTAAGCGATGATCGTAATCGGAAGTGGTTTCGGTAAAGAGCTTCTAGTTATCGCCGACAATTCTCTTCGCATTCTTAATATTTATTGGAAAGCATATTAGACTTTGCGAATCTTCGCTAACTTCGTTTCGAACAGGAGCAATGCGATAATGCTTTCTTTCTTTGTAACTACACGCTAGATATCTACTGAAGCACATGTTTACTTCACTTGGCATATTATTCAGTGGCACGGTGCCTTGCTTATAGGAGAAGATGAAATTAATCCAACGTGACTAGTGACGGGAACTGGTACTGAACAACCCGAAGTGTCCACAAGCCCATTTAGAACTTTAGCGTGCTAGCTCTATGATAACATAGAAAAAGTTGTTAGCAGTCTTCTTGGATTTCACGTTTAAGTTAAATCTTCCACTTTTAAATATGAGTCTGTCGCGCTTCTTTGATCAATCCACTAAACCATAGCACGTTTACTTGTAATGTTGGCGTACATCACCTGATGTTAGATCCTCTAAACATAAGAAACAACAGCGCTAAAACGAAGATCATTATCTCAGCCAACCGACCGATCAGTCGGGCAGATATCGGCGTCACAGGCACATATACGGCATTCTATTTGACCACCATGGTGAAGCTTTGGTTGGATTTCTGCTCAAAATGACATTGATACACGTTGCTTGGTCTACCATGTACGTACGATAACGATCGATGCTACCACAGAAGCGCCGATAATAATAGCAGTGGTTGATGTCGTTGTTGGTATTACAGTTAGGAAGCCCTGCTATTGGTATAATTTGGCAGGTTTGCAATGTGGTCTTCCATCTAGGGAATCATCAGCAAGAACAATGGCACCTCAGCTTCTTTCCGTGGTACCAATAGTAGGGCAATAATTTGACTTGTGACTTTACTAATTTAGGTAACGACAAAATACATCGTACGGACGGCAAAGCCACTCCTGCAATGTCTACCAACCAGCCCCTTATTTTTCCTGTATATACCGTGTTATCAAACTTTTGAACAATATGAAAATATGCGATACTGGAAAAAGGCGGCCATTTGGAATGCGTTAAACGGTACCATCATCAACTACCCACAGTGATGGTACAAATTATTGGATAAATGCACTCAGTGACCACTATTGGAAAATGCTAAGGATGCTTCATAGAACTAGAGAAAAGCCCTAATTATATATCCTATGCAAATTCTACTGTAAGCCGTTTATTGATGAAGCCGTGGTCGCAGAAAAAGGCTTTTTATGTTTCTCTTTCTGTGACTTGATTGTTTTTTCATAGACACCCTGAGCAAATTCGATTGCCATTAATAAACGCTTTCATCTACTGTCGAACCTTGCTTACATTTACATCAACCATAAATTGCCGACGCATGCTACCTGTTGCGCGTTTGGACATAGCCATCGTGTAAGCAGTATATGCATGCACGCACAGATACATATTGACAGTTTGAATGAACGGTCGGCCAGCAGTGGAAAAAATCTGCGACGGAACGGATTCTCCCAATGATTCTGTCTCCGGGCCTCATGTTGTAAACTTAAAGTGGCCCACCCTCCTCATCGTCGATGATACGATCGGCAAAAGCCATTTACGAATTTGGCTCTCTATTTTTTATTCCCGCCAGTTTGTGACTTTTCGCAGCGTTGGGATTTCGAACTACATTCAGATATATATAACGCTAATAACTCACCCCGGCAGGGTGAACGTCCTTGTTACATTTTGTCGCCATGGTGCCAGTGACTGTTAGTGTTGCTACAATGTCTCTCTCTCTCTCTCTCTCTCTCTCTCTCTGGCAGGACTATATCGTAACGACACAGGAAGACATTCGCAAGTTACGAAATAAAGGACCACATTATAAACGTTTTGTTTCAAGCAGATTTGGATAAAACTTCATTTCTCGAACGTGCTTCTACGTACGCAACATCGATCGATTCAATGTCCTAACCAGTTATTGTTGTGTTTTCGTATTTCGTGTTCATTACCTAATCGTTGTACAACAACGAACAACGAAACGTGTCCAAATGCGTATAAATTTAATGTGTATAGTAAAATGCAAATACCCATATTCAGTATGGATACACGTTGGGTCTTGTATAGCGACCGAGTACAATTTTAAAACGGCATTGAAGCGTTGAACGTCAGGAACAGGACATGCTTGAAAGAATGCTCGTTGGATTACAATTTAAATTTATCAACAACTATAATCATCGCTACAATATAAAACGAAACTATAAATTACCTGTCGACAGCGACAATGTTCGGGCTTTGATACTCCGCGAGCTGACTGATTTAATTCGATCTACGAACTACCATTGTCCGGCTATTAAGAGACCAAAATCTGTCGCCATTTCCGTCACTATATTTACGCCAGATCACGATGATTAAAGCGGTCCCTGTTTTACTCCACGCTGGTCAATCATATAAATTGCTTGTTCTAAAAGGCGCTTTTAAATTAAGCATTTAATATGTTCAGACCATAACTGAACAGCGTATCTGTATCCTTTCAAGGGTTACTTTGAGATTGTGGTTAGCCCATCGATGAAAAATTTTTACTACGCCATCTTTATCGGTGTTCATCTACGATAATTTATCACAATTTAGCAACGTAACTTAGCAGACATTACGCTCCATGCAACGGGCACTCTACGAGTGTTCTGGGTTACGCCCTATTTAATTGTATCTACGTACCACAACTCAGCTTGATATAACGCGACAGATTCTGGCGCAGCTTGAACGCGCATTACTGGAAGGATTGTCGAGTTTAATGACGGAATCGAGATAAATAGTACAAGGGGAAACATAAAAAAAGAAATGTCAGTCTGTGCAGAATGCAATAAAGTAGAACTCAGTAGAATAACTTATACCTCTAAATAACAATACCATTCAGATTTTTAAATAACTAATAAATTACATATGGCAATTACTCGCGCACATAAGGTTCATTACTATAGCAGATTTTACTACCAACAATAATGTGTCGTAACGCATGCACATATTGATCAAACGGTCAATGAAATAACTGAGTAGCCTGCAAAAAACTTAGTTTTTCTTCGTTCTTCACTTAAATCTAAAACAGGTCTGACCCTGCTTCGATTTGTGCTCGGTAGAAACAGAATCAGTAAGACTAAAGTGATTAACATCATATCATGGTTACGTCGAAACGTGCCAACATTGTTACAACACAGATTTACGTAACATTACACAAGCACAGACGCAAGTACGGCCGACCGTAGTCCATAACCCCACTACCGCTTGCTGTTTCAACTGAACCAACAGCATGCACATGCACATGCACATGCGCATTTGCATGTGAACATTATTGACATGAATACGGTGGGAAAAATTCCTATAAGCGATAGAAAATCCAGTGGAAGGTTTGTTTTTTACCGATTGTGTATTATATTATTTTAATATTTGACCTAAACGGTAGAATAAAGAAAGAAACGTAATCTATCAAGTAAGGTGTCATTAAGTATGTTTTCCCCCATAAAGGCATCGACAGAACCTACGTAAAGCTAAAACTACGCGAAATAATTACGTTATCGACTATTTGTGATAAGTTTTCCTTCTGGTTCCCCTTACAGGTGAGCAAACTCATCTAGCCGCAAACGCTGAGAATCTCTCACTGCTCTATGTTAAGTTAACAAGACCATATATCGTTGAAACAGAAACTTATAATCGTAATAGCAGAACATGTAGTGACGCATTATTACCGACCAAATATTGTTTTTTTTCACCGACACCTACCTTGTAGCTATACGCCTGTCTTTATACCCTGTCAATCCTATAAGTTATGTCTGAGCTCAATGAGCAAGCAACCATTTTTTCTTTAAGTTTAATTATACTCCATTGATGTGTCGCTCTTACGTGACACATAGCACTAAGAAAAGAAGTAATTCCGTGAAAACTACTGTTTTGATTGAGAAGCCGAGGACACCTATGTCAAAGATTAATTAAACGCGTTTCGTATGGTATGAAGGTTCTTCTCTTACATTTGGAACGCTAATTTGGTTAGCGGAATGAGGGCTGCTGTTCCAAAACGTTATAGGCTACTTTTTCGTGATAAAACCAAGCCTTAATCGTCAGACTTCAAGCAGTGATCACTTTCTTTCGTATGGCTATCTAATAATACCTTAGGTAATCGAATCTCACATCGGCATCGCCCTCAGGGCTCACCATCAGCAACATTTAATATCGAGAAATATGGCATTTTCTATTTTTAGAGATATTGGGCATTTTTGAAATCATTTCGTCCAAATCTACAGAATCGGGGTCAAGCCATATGCCAAATAGATTCGATAGACCTTTAAGATTATTTGATTAACTGCCTACCGAGCGGGTTCTTGATCCTTCGAGTGAATTTTGTCAAGGATCTAGTCAGCATATCTCTTTGACGCTATTAAAAATCTGTTTTGAAGAGATCCTCGCAATGACCTTTAGTTTGCTATGACGAATTAAGGTCTTCGGAAACGTCGATGCTTATCGTACAATATTATCAACGCAAGAATGACAATTTTACCACGTTCACTGGAATGCTGTACAATCAAGGCGCGTTTTAGCATTGTTTTGTTATTCGAATAATGCCAAATAAAGGAACGGAGCCTGTTCTAGATTGTAAGGATCCAGTTTATATAATTTGTAAACTTCTTATAGTAACGTTGTACTAATGGCAAGAAATTATTAGCAGTGTTAGGTATAGTGTTTAAATGGAGCAGGGGATCAACTAAAATTGGCTTAAAAAAGTCTTGGATAAAATTGAAACCGACTAGAAGCACGAACTGCATATGAAATCAAGTAGCAGCTTTTGTTAGTTTATTATTATTTTTTTTTTTAATAATTCTTTTATATGTGGATAGTACTTTATTGATTTCTTAGGTTTATTAAAGCGCCGCAAACATCGTTGTCGCTATAGCGTTATCCCTGCAAGCAAGTTTATATTTACGGCACCAAGTTGTTGCCGTTTCCGAGACACTGGGACTGCTTGTTATTATTTCCATCCAAAAGAATAACAGTAATCCGAGTCCTGTATACATTTACGGAATCAAACGAAAGGCTACAATAACTTACTGCATTGCAACTTAATCTGCCGACCTGTCGACCCGTAGCTATAGTTTCAATTACCGCCTCCGATAGGCAAATACGTTGAGCTGTTTCTCGTTTGTTCGATAGTTATCAAACAGTCAATAAAAGCAATCATAGGAAAGAAGGAGGAGGTTCGTTTTCGGTAACACTGTGTGTATATATATATATAATCACGCACTTAGTCATTACGATGAAATCATTGTTAATCTCTGTTAGAAGTTAGAAGCGATAGAAGAAACTTGGGATTTTGGGTTGGACAAACGTTAGCGCTGGTAGTACTCCCATTCAATTTGCTCTTCTGTACCTTCTTCATGAATCGAATAACATTAGACCGCCCATAGACAAAACAGTACAAGACGAGTATATCTTGTTAGACGAAAAGCTGAGTTTGTTCTACTATTGACCAACTGTTGCTTGTCACAATGAAGTGACCAGCAAGGCAGGCACGATGACTTACTTCCCTTACTGCCAAAGCGATTACCGCCTCCAGTGCTGAACTGAAGTCGTAGAAGGAATCGCTACATAAATACAATTTAGGTTTTTTTTTTTTTAGAAAATTTCATGCCTGACGATTATAGAAGCTTAGAAGACAATAGAAAAAGCAGGACATATTCTTGAAGCGTACAGAATAGGGTACCGGTTTATAAATGACGCTACAATTGGCATACGGCGTAACAGGTTTATCAACACAGGTGGATCGATTAAGGTCAATTTTAGAGAGTCAAAAGATCGCAATAGCGTCCTGCAGTTTAGCATACGCTAAACTCAGGCTACCATCAGCTAGAAACAACTGGTTTTAATATGTGAACTTCGGAAATCTGTTCTGACGAAGCTTGCAAATAGTACGAGTCAAATTTTGGAAAACAATGCCCTATTCGCGCAGTGGACAGCGTAAGCGCGTCTTTAAAAATGCCGCAACGAACGACATTTTTATTATGAAAACTTACACTTTCTCTATCACCTCAACACGGACTCATTTTTCATTACTCTTTGACCTCGAACTTGTTCACCAGATACGTAAAATACGTAATTTGCTTCATTATTCTTTTGAGTTTCGAGCTTTATCTACAAGCGTAGTAATTTCGAAATTTTCTCAAATTACTCTAATGGAGTAATTAATATACGTTTAGTCCTGTGCTATGATTCTAATATCAATCCAAAAAGGCTATATACTGAAATTTGCTTACTTTTACTACGGCAATAAAGGTTTTC
Organism: Varroa destructor; assembly: GCF_002443255.2. Taxonomy (NCBI): domain Eukaryota; kingdom Metazoa; phylum Arthropoda; class Arachnida; order Mesostigmata; family Varroidae; genus Varroa; species Varroa destructor. The sequence continues at coordinate 57,715,587 of NW_019211456.1, read as the reverse complement.
AAAACGGTTTTCTCTTTGTTTATAAAAGTATAAAATTCTCATATTAATTTGATAATAAAGAATGAGCATGGTATCGTCAAATTCAGCAAATGCTATTACTATTATTCTTTTCACGATAACGTTATCGAATAAAATTAAATTCTACATGTACTTGCTAGGGGGAAATAAAAAAAATGTACGTTTAAATATGTGCCCGCATTCAGCCATATGCTTAATAAATGATAAATTTGTCATCATACCGTACCGTTATTACAAGAAGTCTACGACTTTTTAGAGGAATTGAAGCACGTGTTTTTCCTGTATAGAGATATTTTTCATGGGTTATAAAAAATCGGAGAAATACGATTTCATTTAAAAATGACCCTCCCCATATATATATAGTAAGCTTGGCAACGGAAGACCCGGATGAAAGCCCAAAAACAGTGAAACAAATCGTATTCATACTTTAGTCAGAACAGTAGACGAATCGCGCAAAAATTAAGTTAAGTAATCAACAGTGATTCGCTCGATCAACCTGGCCCTTTGACGTAACTACAGGAAAATTACAATAACTCTTTTCTAACTATATCTTAAATAAGAGCTGCTCTACGCAATTGACGATCACCACTTTGCTGAACAGCCTGTTTCTGGATCATTCAACTCGCAAGTCATAAATACCTATCAGAGCAATCAATGCTAATCTACCTACAAACAGCTATCGCTCAGGACGCAACATCGCATATGTGACGTCTCTTTCGCCAGGACATTTATCAAAAAAAAAAAATATTTGTTCCTGAAAAACTGTTAGCGCAGCGTGAACGGAAAACGCAAATACATATCAGCTTTGCTTTCGTTTGTGAAGAAAGCAACGGGCAACGAGATACCAAATTAACACAAAGAATTAACAACAATTTACTAAGGCAATATCTTGCTTTTTTCAGCCCAGTGTTCCACTAATACAGACAATATTGTTGAAGTCTCCTAGCTGTTAAGCAGCTGAAAAAAAAAAAGACAAAACTTTCTGTGTAAGTACCTTTCTAGAAATGACAGAATTAAATGTTAGTGTGTCAAGGTTTAAGCAAGTATCACTAATTGATCTCTCGTCATGATAGAAACCAACTTAGATTATCTAGAAATGAGAGAGATGTTTTACTTTGGTAAATGTTTTTCAAATGCAATATAATCTGTCGGCATGTTAAATTATTTGATTAATTATATAAAAGGATTTCCCTCAAAACATTAGTACAGACATTAGATTCTAAAATGGTAAAGGTTTTCTTAAACATGCTTTATTCACAGTTGGCAGTGTCATTGGGCGACCACGTGCATGCTGGGCTTAAAAACTCGCACTTCGAAAAAGGGAGCGTTTCCAATATTGGGTTGCTTATGCCATAGTAATCAAAAGTGATAAAATAAATATATTAGTTACTAATGCCTAGCGCCGGATTAGTCAAGCTAAATAAACAGTAGCGACATATTGTCATTGGTGCACCTATCACATAACCTGTTTCGTCTAGCACAGAACGAGATATATATTGCAATAAAGAGAATTATTTGTTCTTGATCGTATATATTTCGTGGGGCATCCGCTGTTTAGTTACGACGGAAGCCATCCACTCACTTCCTTATTAGACCTTATGTCGCTTGCCAATAACTTAGGACGCTTAAAAACAATGGACTCAGAAAGAAAAGTGCTCATAAACTGATGCCAGGTGGATCTTTTCCGTCTATGGACAACGATTAACGAACCGCTAAACGCGTAGACAGGTTCACGAATCGACGAAAAATAAGCGATGAGACATGAAAATACTGGTTGAACTAGTAAACCGTGCCGGTCTGACATTTCTGGTACCGGCATTACATAATTCGGGGTAGGCTAATTGATTTCTGAGTTCGTCATTACATGAGATAGAACAAAGCTGACCATTGAAGGAAAGAACTCACACGGTAGACAGGGATGATGATTGACATTTTTTCAAAAATATTTTATAAAACAGAACATCTCTCAAATCGTCTTTCATTCATGATGAGGATATAACCTGGACAACTTGAGGACTAACCGACTGGAGAGTCACTAGATAGAACCCTTAGGCTCGGATGTGGTGTGACCGAAGCGGGTTACGTTAATCAAAATATACTCGCTGATATTTTTTTAGCTTCACTGCAACGTCCATGGCTCATCGCAAAGGAGTCCGCTTGTGCCTTTCTGTCCTATCAAATGAACATTAATATTAATGAAGCAATACATTGTGTCTAAAATGAGACTAAAGTAAAGTGTGCATGAAACGTTAACGCGTATTTGTGAAACTTATGAGGTTACATGTGGACTTAGAGAATAAATCGATAAATTTACTCTTGCTAATACTGCAGCTATTTAGTTCCAATGGTCTTTTCCTATATGCCAAATTATGCAACAACCTCTTAAACGATCTGAAAAAGTTACGTATCGACAAATGAATAAGGCCATAGGAAGCAAGTGTTTTCCTATATTATCTATGATAGCAGGATTTTTTGAGTGCTTTTCTAGAAGAAGCGCATCAGCACTAATACAAGCTGGTCCTTTCAAAATAAGATTACGCCATCTGCATATAATTAACAATGCAGAAAGATTCAATTATTTATCAACGTATTTGGCAACATATAAAAAAGTAAACTTAACACTGAACGAATATGATGCCTTACACTAGAGGAAAACTGCTATATATATATATATATATATATACATATATATAGCACTGGTAGTGTTTATTACAGAATAGTCTAGACCGTCGTGGTAGAGGTGTTAATATGTTATTATGTGCATTTGTTTCATCTCAGTGCGACTGGAACGTTTTATAATGCAAACAAGATAAAATAGAGTTTCATTTGTTTTATTCACTCAGTGATTTAGTAATCACAATGAGTCCGCACAGCCCGTTTACTCCTTTCTTTTTGTACTCAATATGGCGAATATATGCGAGTAGTTAAGAACATTAAACAATGCATCTATAGAACGGTATATACAGACCAAATGGGCAAGACGATTAATCGCTTAGACGAAAATTTTCGTCTCAATGACGTCTCCCATGAAGACAAGCGAAAATCAGAGTAACTTTTCCCTTTGATTGCTTTTGTTAACAATGGATGGGATCGCTTGTGTCTACTAGAGGAACTTCCGTTGTGCGTAAACAGTAGACAGCAAGGTTCATTTTTATTTAGCTTCATTGTTTTGTCCTTCTGCTAGAAGGCCTATTTGGTAAGCATACGATAATTTGATTGATAGCCGAATTGTATAATTTCTCTAGAGGCGTAAAAACGAGTCGTTATGTTTAGAGAATATATAGGGACCGGGTTGAATCCTTTATAAATGGTCAACTAGAAGTTAGGGGAGCTGCATTGAAAACAAATGCAGACAACTTTTGACCGTTACAACGATTTGATGTAACAAATCATCGTGGTCCGCGTTGTTCTATCGCGTTATAAATTGATTGTATGTGATTATTATGTTAATGATAGACGCTTTTGCTGCGACCAATTACAACAATGATGATGGTGACGACGCCGATTGCATCGGCAGTGACGGTCTTGTCGGCGCGTTTTTTGATAGAGAGAATAATAGGAGCCTAGGCGGAATAGCGCCTCTCATTCCGTTACTGTTTTCGTTAAGGGAAGATCGAATCTAGCAGCTGAGCTACTATTCTATCATGTCCGTTCTATCTCGGGACTGCGACCAGCTACTTCTCACTAAGAGCAGCAGCAGCAGCAGCACCACAATTAAAGCAAGCTTACATATTACAATCCTCTACTCACAATAGATCATATCCCTGCATCGATGTACATGTCCCCTGCAGGAACTGTAGCGGCCAACTTGTTGTTGTAGTAAAAATACGGCGACCAATTCACTATTGTCAACCCTACGGCAGCTCGAAAGCGTACGAAGTATCGAATGCACTTAATGGCAGGGCGAAGAAGAACGCTTAACCTATTAACGAAGCAATGATTGATATTATTACATGGTGAACGAATGTCACTCCACCCTACCGATTGAATATTTAAGGCAAATACATTCATGGAAACGACGATGGTGGGCGGATGGACGCTGGCAAAATTTACGTGTTTTCCAAGCCTTATTTTTAGCGTGAAACATTGTTGTGTCGTCTTTATCACGTTGCGAAAGAAGGTATTCGATCTATATAGTACTGGACACTAAGGCACCGCACTAAAAAGTGCAGTCGAATAGCATCTACCTAACCTTTGACCCCGTATAACATAACCCAATAGTAGTACAGTTTATAAGTGTCCAGTATCTCAAAGCCCAGCCGATACACATGCATGGAGATCATGGCGCATCCTGAATCGGGAGCAATATGTAGATTCGTGCACGGTTCATTTGGCAACGGAAATTCACCATAGGGTAACAAGGCGTTATGGTTACCCTAACCGATGTGTATGCATTGGTCAGCGTGTCGCAATTAATGGATGGATGCAATTTCATTAGATTTATATTGAATCTGATAAGACGTTCTGTGATCGTAGCTGCATGTGTCGCAACGAAAGGTCACTGGTGAAGAATAAGGGTACTTAACAGATAAAGTCATCGCTAGCGATTAAAGAAGCTTGTAGTCCTAAGATTTTGTTGTGTTTGCGGAAGATTTCCAACACCGCTTTTTTTTCTTATGGTTTCATTACTGTAATCTTTTTGCCAAGTGATTAATGGAGGTACATTGTACTCTCGTCCAACAGCAGCGACTTTTAATCCAACCTTGTGCATCATCGAGATGTCGCCGCCACCAGGGCACTACTGCAGAACGGTTGTACAGGTATAATTAATGCCTATGCGCAGGTGTCACAGAAGCTTTCATGGCTACGCTTTTTTGCTGCCGGTATCGCATAAAAAGTTCAATGATACTTTTAGCACTAGAGAAACACCACATGAAATGAGAAAACAGAGAACTCATAGCTGCTGACAACAGACGAGGACATTTGTAAGAACTCTCTTACTACTGTCAATTGTTTTTTTTGCTTCGGTTAGCTGCTGTAACAAAGCTGTGTGATACTATTCAATGAACGTGATCTAGCACGCACTACAGAGGATAGAAACATGCCCTCATAGCTGACAAGATATTTATTCGCCAACAGCGTCCTAAGGAACAATCTGGTCAAACAAACATACTATTGTCAACCACTTTTACCCCACGGACATTTGGTAGCACATGGAGCACGACAAAGACGAACAAAACAAGACACCAATGTCTCTGTAGGGTTTATCCAAACGATGCTATGTTGGTTGTATCAACAACTCCGACGTAACGTCAAACGTTACATTACCACATGTGTGTAAATATGATGAAAAAAATGGCTGCTATGTGACACCGGTGACATGATATTAATGCCGGCGGCGACCGCTAGCTGTCGCTATTGTTAAATGGTCGCGGCTGGTTGGTGCACCGACAGCAGGAAAACTGGTGGCACAACTTAGATTACAAACCTCACTTACTTCGTTTCTCTTTTTTATTATCCTTCACTGTCACCATCATAGTAATCATCATCACCATCATCATCATCGCCGCTGTTACCGTGGTCTTTTTCCTCGTGCTCGTCATATGCGACTAGAAGTAAGCGTTTCTGATGTTTCACTGGAGTCAAATAGAAGCGGCGATCGATGCTGTAGGCCACTGATGGTGGAAGTGATTGTCAGAGAATCTGTTGTGCTTGCTGGCGTCACATCTACCCGTTACAACGCTTGATTGTTATTAGCATTACCATTGTAGCTATTAGTGTTGCTATTTTACTTGATTCTCTTAGAGGCAAGATGGACAGGAGGCAACAGAAGAGTGCAGTACCTCGTATATATATCTATATATATATATGACTTATAACCGTAAACAGTACAAACAAACAGAGATCCGCAAGTGAATGCTAGCCAGAACTGCTGTATTCCTATTTATGTCATGCTCGTCTCATCTTCATGATGTCCGTTCTGTATACTTTCAAGTATCAGATGATGATTTTAGGACATTCGTTGTCCTATTTTTTTTTTTTTTCGCGTTCTCGCCTCCTGCCATTCAGCGAATTGTTCCACGTAATATCACCGTCATCGTTTTGTATTGAAAGTCGATTTTACTTAACTGATGTGCATGCTTATATTGAGCCGTTTACGACTTAATGTGTGTACTTTCCTTCACTATATCGGTTATGGAGTACTTTGAGTTTTTGATCACAATATGATCATATACCATCAAGAACTGACTTTTTTTTGTCACCAAAGGAACAACTGGGCGGTTACATAGTAAGTTATTATATTTATTGTTGATATTGCTACTATTGACAAACAGAAGTTATGTGTGTGCGTGTATTGGATGTATATGGAATTACTCTTGCCTTCGTCGCTAGACTTGTTAGCTGATTGTTGTTTTTATCTGTTGTGTGTTGGTCTGGGCGCAGCATATATTTGATGGGGCTTTTCTACTATGTTGGATGTTTCAATTGCAGTGTGAACAAGCGCGCACGCAATTGATTTGGTTTATAAAAAAAAAAAATGAAAACGGGCTGAGTGACATGGTACTGAAAGGTCTTCATCTAATAATGTCGATCTAAAAAAAAAAAACGATAATTATAATTATTACTGTTATGATGAACAATTATTCTAACCACAGCACTCGGCGGTTATCGAAACGTACACTTTGATTTATAGTCATTATAAAATAGTATGCATTATAAAATTAGAGTAAACAGTTTTCAATGATTATTGCAAGCTCTTCTTGTTTGGCCAGAGATCGAAACGAGGTAACTTATGTGTGACGTAAACTAAGTAAAACGTCGAAAAAAAGCATCTCACCACAAGTAAACTTACATTACTTGTTGAGTAAGTAGTATCTCTTTAGCGGTAGAATGCAGTCACTATTTGCAATTCCTGAAACCATTTGCTTCGTCTATACGTTTGGCCCTCTGTTTCGACTTTTACGTCCGGTATCGCCGTTAGGCATTCCATTCAACGGCTGCCTCCCAGCACGAAAAAAGTTTGTCCACGTTTGGCTCTTAACTGCATTGATTAAACTTTTATAAACGGAAAAATGTGTGTTTATACAAATATTGTTTTCACATTAAAGTAACGAGATGTACCAATTACTAACGATCATAGCGGGCCTACAAATCGAAACGTATATTTTTTTCTGGATTTAATAATTGGCAATTAAATCAATGCCATAGGTTGTCAACGTGCTCATGAAGGGGTGATAGGGATTCAATGCGTAAAACATTTAATTTAGCCAGATTTCATTTAAAGCATTTCAAAAGTAGCAATAATAATAATGATGACAGAAAACAATGGTTTTCAACAAGTAGAAAAAGACACTCGCTAAGGTTGAATATAGTTAGTCAGCATATTAGTTCTTGGCGCGTGAAATATGGAACAAATATTTCATAAACAATTCACCAAGAAAGCAATAAAGGTTGAAGAAAACGGTCTTTACAAAAAGAAAAAAAAATATAATAGAAAAATTATCATGACTTCTAACGCCCGAACATGTGCTTTCCGCGGAACCAAACTGTTTTACGACGGAAACCATGGATAGAATATTCCTTAATTTGTGCGACTTCGAACGTAATTTCTGCTGTATACAAACCTCAGTTTTGCGTGCTTCGTTTTAATGAAGGCATTTTGTCGTACGTATTGGCAGATAGCCGATGCTGACGCGGCCAAGGACTGTCGCAAATTGTTCCAGCTGCATCGGCCTGCTGTCATCGTTGTTCTTGACGAACGTTAATTATGAAGCGAACCTACCTCTCAATGGTTCACACACGTATCTGAGGGCGAAATGCAGGCATTACTACTAGCCTATAGTCGTTACCCGTCGCATCAATAGTAAAGAATAGCAACCAATGAATACGGCACACATCCGAGCCGTCCTCTGTAAAACTGATTGAATTGATAGAAAAAATATTGCATTTATATAGGTGTATCTTAATAGGTGGCGCTTAATTTTGTTGGGTCTTCAATTTACTGTACTCGTTCAGATGGCACAATTTACGCCTCTAAACATTCGCCGAATCTTCACTTTAGACATTTTTGCTACAAACTTCAGAAACGCTCATATTATCACGAGTATCTGAAATGAGAGTTTATATATATGTACATATATATGGCGGCCGATCCGAGTTTTCTTTTTTGAATGTAAGCTTGGCTTAACGCATAACCGATATGGTGAAAACGACCTGTTTAAAGAAAGTCATTAAATCTATTTTCGAACAACTAAACACATTAGAGAAGGCTATCGAGGCAATATGGTTAATGATTCTCTATGAAACGCAAGTGTGCTATGGATTTGATATTTTGACATCGTTTACAAATAAACCTGAGCCGATCGCTTCTAGCCTCCAAAAAAGCTGTTTTGTAAATCAATTCATTTTGAAGCGACGCAGAGATTCATTCCGAGGTGAAATTGATTCAGTGAAGTAGGTCGTTGCTTGGAAACGAGCGACGACAATGGTTATACGCGCAACGAAGACAATCACAGGACTTGGAATGACAATCTCGTAGTATTACTTAGGACAAATTGTAGGGCGCTTTGGGGCTGATATCATTTCGCTGGCCATTTGACAAAAGAGAATTCTGCTGTTTTACGTTTTAACGCTTCGGTCCACTTTGACGGACGTGTCTTTAATTCTATTTTTTCCTGGTAGATGTCGTTTAGTCAGGATTGATGAAGTGCTCGATGGCTCGCTGCCGGCTGACAGAGAACGCTCACCGGTTGCGTTTCCCGCACAATAGTCACCGAATATGGGAAGTCTTATAATGGCTCACACGATAGAAATTTACGTCTTTACATTCAGTTGTTTCAAAAGAATGTTGGCAAAAGCAATGCTAAAATTTTATTTAAGGTGATTTTTGTTATTAAACATGTTTAGCTGAGTAACCCATTGTTTTCAAGAGACGGACGCGCTAGTATCTATATCCAGTAATTATCAAAAAATAAACAACAATCTATGTAAATTAAAAAAAAGTACAAGGCAGTGGTAGCGGTTTCTGTTAGTAAATCAAACGTCAACACTAGGCGCCTTCCTCTAAAGGAAATATTGGCCCAAAATAAAAATGGGCGCGGTCATATTCTATGTATAAATGTTTGAAGCAAGTACATTGAAATCTACCAAATTGACCAATTATCGTCGGAGACTTAGACGTGGGTCGACTCTTCATAGGACTACGTTGGACCAATAGCTTCTATTAGATATCTGACTTGTTAGGTCAGGTCCGTAAGTGATCCGCAGTTTACCACCGATAATTAGCTCCATTATGCTTGGATAGACGGCACTTCAGAGAACATTTAAAATGGAAGAATAATCTTCGACGTAAACACGTATCTCTTTTCCCTTCTAGGAGGCTTTTGCCTAATGCCTTGGCGTTACTCTTCTCTCCTAACGAATGACGAAATCTCAGTCGCAAAATTTCTGAGCTGATATTCCAACTTCATAGAGACTCAATAATCATTGATGTCGGTTTTAACCACCCGACGTCTAATCGCAACGACGTAATCCATGAGGCCGCGCAAGTTACGGCACTGCGTATTTACCACTTCAACTGGATGGCGGCAGCGCCATTGATTATAATAGTCTATTATCTAGTGAATACGCATTCGTTCGTTTTCTCTATTATAAGCCTGCACGTCTGGTCACCCCTAGCCCTCTACATATATAATGTGATGAAACCCGACTCTTTTCGAGTGTCATTAGTTATAGATTTCGTATTATAACGGTCAGGAACGATCTACGCCATCTTTCTCTCCCATGTTATAAGTAACTTCAAGCCCAAGTCGCTGCCTGAACATTTTCTCGCACCCTTAGGTATGTGCACTGACCCACCATCTGCAGCTACATAAGTACCTGCCCTCTTTTTTTCATCACAATTTTAGCTTTGACGCTCGGTCGTTTTTCTCTGTAGGACGTCGCGTCCGTCCAATTGGCGACACTTTTTCCCCACTTCCGACGCTCGGTCATCATCGCTGTAAACAACAACAACGAACAGCTTCGCCATGCGACAGATCTCTCTTATCTTTCATTCATTGGCCAGCTACTAATAAAACGTTACGTTCGTTTGGACTACTAACTTTTCACGTTACTCTGGTAGTCTTCATAATGGTACTTCTTAAGCAGACTGTACGTCGCCATTTTTTTCCTGTGATTCTTCGACTTTGTATCCAACAAAATTTCTCCAATACATGAAACACTTCTAAGAAATGGCAGGCGTTGTCCATTAGCTGGCGTGGATGCATCATCTTTGATCAAACTGGCCAAACTGCAGTATGAGACAGCACAACTTACAGAGCGATGGCTTGCAAGCTTCTTGAGTTTAAAGTTGTCGCTCTGATAGTTGTTGAAGCTTGTATGTTAAGCGGAATGATAATTGATATGTGTAAACAACGCAAGGTTAAAGAAGCTTTTCATTTTAGATTAACCTAGTAGTTACTAAAAAATGCTGCGTCCCTTCTCCGCTTCCTGATTTTTAGTTTGAAATAAAGCTTTCCCCCTTTTCGTTACTTTTCTCTCTCTCTCTCTCTCTCTCTCTCTCTCTCTCTCTCTCTCTCTCTCTCTCTCTCTCTCTCCCCTCTCTCTCTCTCTCTCGCTCTTTCTCTTGCTTCAATCATATTGCTCTGTTAAAAAAAAATGCCGTGTTCTTGCTCTTTTTAGATCTTCCCTTATTTCATAATGTTCTCTAGACACCCTAACTCCTATTGTCAATACCTTTGTGTTAGTAGCTTTTTCTTAACTAGATTTCTTACTGACATAAGACTGCTCAACTGTGCGTGTTCAGTCTTACTTCTAGCGGAAACGAAAACATGACAGCTTAGTATTACATGCTCCGGTCCGTCCACCTTTCTATGACGATGTCCACTACGATTTCGTCTATCTCTACTGTATATGTCGAGAACTGACTATATCTGTTTAACATTTACGTGGTGTAGTGCCTACACGTAAAGCCTATTAGACCAAATTTTTATGCCTGGGATCAATGATCTAGTCCAGTTGTCTCGGACTGACCCGAACAGCTGCCTCAAGCCCGTGCCCATTCAAATTCTGCCCTTTTTTTAATATGGTTCTGCTTACAGGTCCTGTATTTGGTGCTTGGCTTTCTCTTCGATTAGTATGGCCTACGGGCACATCCTAACGTCAGCCTTGATTCACCTTTTAGCCTACAAACCTCCTGCCATCTGTCCAACATTTTATTTATTACTTTCTTTATCATTGGCAATGAATGAATAGCGCGTTGCTTCGGCAACCGCGTATCAGTCAACTAAGGACGTCTCTTATCTTGTAAAGGTGTGACTGAAGTTTATAGAAAATGTCTTCACGTCTATCAAGCAACGGCGGTCTCTGCGTCAATTTGCTGTTCAAACTGGATCTTATTATCATTATCTTTCTCAGTAGACAAAAATAGGGCCGCCTGAACAATAAGCAATCAATTGGTCTAGCAAATCGCTATGAAAATACTGTATAAATGTTTGTACATTTGTTTGTTTACTTTAATACCACGCAATGATCAATACAATCGGCGAATAGGTCAAACTTAATAGTAAAAATACGAAAAAATATCACCAGTATTGATGGCTATTTATCGATACTGATCAGCATTTAAACGATTGATGACGAGTTAGTTAGATTCGTCACGCGTCTGGAAAACTCATATGGAGAATTTCTTCTAGTAAATGAACAACCTATCTTTTAACAAAAGTACGGGAAAACGGAAATATACGTGAAAAACCCTTACGGTTTTGCGGTTGAAGATTTTCAGGCGGTACCCAAAAGTATATACATATAGATATAGAGCTTGCTTCATTTCATATAGGGTGAGCCAAGAATTTAAACTAGCTATTTATAGCCGACAATGATACCGTATAGCATAGCATGCTTTATGTACAATTGTATAGGTATAAGTTTCAAAGTGGCAACCAATTTGAATTTAGATCCAAACTGGATAATTGGAATTGAAAAGGTGGAACTTTTTAAGTCATTTGAAAAATATTGCTTTATATATTCTGTCGTATTATATCATAAAACCAATGTCAAATAGACCCTTTTAAATACTCCGTTTATACCACAGTAGTCTATTACGAGTTGCAGTTATTCTGTCCTCATATCGGATCAGAATTTCGACCATTGTCGGCAACGGAAAGATGGGTTATCAAGTCTATATCGTGCGTGCAAAATTTCCGTGCGTTCATGTCAAGTAGCATGGAAGAACTATATAAATTGATTTCCCTATGTGGCATTATCTCTCGTCAAACTTCAACGAAGTTTGACAAAGCTTTTATTTTTTCCTAGTCAGCTGTCAAGTTGGAATTGAATTTTCATTTCCGGGCTCATCAACGAGACATTAAAGGACTGCGCTAATATGTAGAACAAGAAGAATAACGATTATTTTTTTTAATTTTCTTCGCGTACTGGTTCGTAACAAAAGAGGACGATGTGACCTGAACTTCAGTCAACTGTTTAATGCAGATTTCCGCTGGAAGGTCTTTGAAGGAGAGCAAAAGTCGATTATTTGTACGTTATTTACATCCTCTGATGCCCCAAGGGTGTCTTCGCTACCCGTTCTGCTAGCCGCAACCCGTAACCCACATGACAGAGCACTTTCCGCTATTTTCGAGGCACTGAATATTCTTCTATAATATAATATATAACCAATTAATATTAATTGATGTTATCTTCCATAAGAAGTCAATAAAGAAAGGTATTTGCTGCTCGACTTCTAAAATAATCCAGTAACTGGATCGTAAAGCTTTATTTTTTTAATTTCCTTTAGTATATATAAGTATTTGCGCATTTGTAAGTTTCGATTTAATACCTTCATTTTTAAACAGGAAAGAGATTGCGTTAATAAAAAATGCTTTAGCAGTTCCAAAAAGTATTATATATAAATATGAAAAAGTATATTCGTTGATTAGTAGACAATACATGATATCGATGAAATAAATAATATCAACAATGGATGCGCATGGGTGGATTATTAGGACGATGATATGGATAAATGCTAAAGAATAAAACAACTTAAAACAGTAGCCATATGCTTACGTCCAGTGAGGCGTATGCAACAAATCTAAAGGTAGAACCTTAGAAGTTAGTCTACCCATTATTACAGATGAGGATATTTTATCCATTTCGGTTGAATCGCGTCACCTCATCCTACAGTATAGCATACTTTTCTTTATTTCGCACTATCCAGATGGCTTTGTCGCGTTGCTTTATTTACTACGAAGATCAATATCCTTCTAACATCCCACGTTTATCTTATAGTGCTACTGCTGTTGCCTCGCTTTTCTTCAATTGTTGTTTGTAAACAGCATGCGATCACGACCTAAAGGCTGTGTTCTAACGCATCTGTACGAACCAATGAAATCGTCCAGCTAAAGATGACACGTAGACAGGCGCATGTTCTCTTACACGAAACGAGAACAGTGCGAAACGATATTGGCGCCGTCGTCGTTGTTAACGCGTTTGTTTAGCAGTAGGTTGATCGCTGCTGCGGTGTGACTGATACCTCAAACGAAGCTGGTGGAGGCCCAGCAACTGGGCCGAAAAGGAGGCTGAGCGTTTTGCTTCTTAATGGATCAGGACCGTTAAAGGATAAAAAAAAAAAAAAAAAAACGCGATCACGAACGCATTCACTTTGCGCGAAAAAACAAAGTGGCAAATGCAACATCGACTCGATTTTCACATTTCCCCTCAAGGGGTCTTGTCTATAACGTCTCGAAAGTAGATGTTCTTCAGAACTGGGGCCGGGTCTAGGACAAATGCCCCGGAAAGATATCATACCACCACGATTTGTTCATTTCGTCGGCTTCGCCTCGTATAATTCCACTCAATTCTATTGTACTGTGTTTTCATCTGGTTATGGAGTTTTTGTTATGCCAGCTTTTTCTTCCCTTTACATTCTACTCGCCTAGCCATCGTTGTTGTTTGCAGACGAGGTATGTCGACGGTTGTTGTCCGCTCTTTTTTTTAGTTGATTTTGCTCGTTAGTTGATGCGCTCGCACTTAGTAATTTTTTTGCCATCGTTATCTGCTGAAGACTGCCCGGGTCAGCTCATTGACCCAACGTAAAGACGAGTACTATTTAAAATGCTGTCGTACGATGCAGTAGGCCAGCCTCTTGTTGTTATCATTGTTTCTATCGTCAGCATATTTCTGATGGCTGATTTAGTATTAGTTAGCCAAATGCGTGGTCTATTCCATCGTGAAATGCTGTTACTTTTGATTTAGGGCGTTTCGCGCGCACGGAAACTTGCCCAGCTGTACAAATTAACTTGGCACTTTCAACTGACACTGATTGGGTCACCTGGGGGGGTTTTACAATGTGTAAATTCGCTTGAAAATTAAGTAACTTTTAGAAACTGCGTCAATAAATGGGATGAATGCTTTCTGAATATATTATATATTCGACTATAATACATAGAATGGTCGTAAGGTAAACTCAACTGTTACTACGACTCTTCAGAACGACTGTAATATATAATATAATTTTAACAATTTACAGATGAGATCACCTTAATCACTGTTGTTAGCCATTGAGTTAAAGCGGGTAATATCATAGTGGTACTTCAGGTTCAATTTTACAATACAAATGAAAATTACGATATATCTAATCGATCGTATTGACATTGTTACAAGGGTTAATTTTGAGACGAAGTTTATCTAATTCTATAATTTGCGATGAATGTCCTTTTACATTATTTTTATTATAACGATATTTTTATTGTAAAAAATAAGTTTTTGTTTGTATTGCTTCTCGTCGCGCATCTTCCACCCAGATAACGTATTCATTAGCTAATTGGGATGATAAAGTTGCTAAATCAAAGGATACACACTTGGTTTCAAGCTAGAAAGAGCTATCGTTATATATCTATTTTTCGGAACTTCTAATGTATCTTCTTTGATTATCATCTTGGTGTTCCGTTTAGCAACAAATAGCATGTCATACATGGTTTCGATATCACCTACCGTCACCTGTCCTTCCGTTCGAATCTGGCCTGCTTTTCTGTCGCCTTTGTCCTTAAACCTATGTAGACGTCCTTGCCGCAGCGTCAACAACAACACTTGACAATAAGAGCAACATGTAACAGTAGGACAAGCCGTCGTGGCTAAAGGAGCAATGAAAACAAACTGACGCTGTCGTTTCCGAGGATGAACGTAGGTGTCAACGTCAAAATCGACTTTAAGACGTTCGTGGTACTGCTACTATTACTGCAGCAGCCGCAACGAGGTGTCGTTGTCGTTGATAATGCCAATGATCTTTTTGCCGGTAATAGTGGGACCGTGATGTTGACGCTGGTAATGGTGCGTGGCCACCACAGGCACCGCATGGGTCCGCAAGCTGACATTACAGCTGTTTCCGTTGACGTCGATACTGCTGCGGTTGTATTATGACCACAAGATTGTTCTCTTCGACAGAGGAAAAAGGGGATTGCCGTAGCTGTCTGCGTTGTATTATCAACAGTGAATATCTAAATACAGCACAGTTGAGGAAAAACGATTCGAGGCTAGAGGAAGATTTCAATCGGCAGAGTAATAATAACGAAATGGTGGTGTTAAGGTGTTTCTTCTTGAAGTACAGATAAGGATCGGCTGACGAACATGATGGCACTTAGAGGACGCGCACATCGATGGAGGGAATGGGGGGCAACGATGATGGCGGAAGGAACAATGGAATCAACTAGAGATCAGAGAATGCTAGGAACGGAAGAACAACTTATCGATGGATATAAAGTAAGTTCCTTCCTTTCTACGAGAGATAGAGTCCAAGGGCTTC
This sequence comes from Varroa destructor, assembly GCF_002443255.2. Lineage (NCBI taxonomy): Eukaryota > Metazoa > Arthropoda > Arachnida > Mesostigmata > Varroidae > Varroa > Varroa destructor. The sequence goes on along the minus strand of NW_019211456.1, from coordinate 57,699,830 downwards.
CTTGGATCAAATCGCACTTCCAGGAATGACGAGACTTTATAATGTACACAGCCATGTTAACAATGTTTTTCTAAATTCAACACATTTAGCTCTATTTTCCTCTGTAGGCAATATTTATTAAGGTCACTTTGCGAATTATATAGAAGCAGCATTTATTATGAAGTTACTAGTCATGCAGTTTTGTTCTCAAAGCAAAAACACACATCGCAATGTCAGTATACCAGTAGTAAGCTACTGACAATAAAAGTTATCTATTTGCACTGGTAAAGGGCGATTACTCGAGATGACTTCCTTTTATTCCAGCTGGCGCAAACGCTGGACGCAATCCCAAAACGCACCGCCGTCAGTTTCCTCAGAGTTCTTAAAGGAAAGATAAACTTGTACGAGCTAAGCAAGTAAATCCAATGCTCAACTATGAACGTGAACATGAAAGGAAAACGCAGGTGGGGACGATCAAAACGGCTGTCACGTTATCGGGCATCTAGTACGTCTGTGAAAATCGATTACGTGCATATTAATCGCTCTATTATAGTTATTGATAAAAAAAAAAAGAAAAAAAGACACGGAATGGTACCATGTTGCCTATCAGCAACTCGATTCGAGAGTCTGAGAATCCTGTGTCTCGTACTGATACTATTGTCCGTATTCAGTGAAACTCAGCAACAACGAATCAATTAATGACTGTGTTGTTGTTGTTGTTGTTTGTTGCCTGTGAACAATTGCTGCTACAGGAGTACCAGTGACGGAGACTGGTGCTCTACGTCGGATGTACGTACATGCATCTTTTCTTGATGAGCAGCATCTATATTTATATATGCAGGGTGTCCCGAAAAAAGTAAAGCCGTTTCAGCTTATATAACAGGTTTCACTATCAATTAAACAAAATATAGTAGACTACAATGGCCAACCGTGAGCGAGCTATGGACGCAGTAAATTGGGTAGTAGCGTAAAAATAGATTTATGATGACGTGGATGTGCATAATAACAATGATCGAAACAAAGAGGTTGCATCGTATGTGCAGTTATCTTTCTGGTGGCTATGAAGCACATTGAAAGAAACGAGTATAATTAGTTTCTGATAAACACGCTTGAGGTGCGGCACTTATCAGCGTACTCTTCTGTTGTCTATTGTAACGCTGTTGAATCATAATGAAAGACAAAATAGCACCTGTATCGCATCATTGTTCATTCAAATCATATCAACGTAAGTTTTATATACATTTAACACTATGGACACTTCTGGTCGAAATGACCCATCCCTAAGAAGTTTTTATAATTAAACGTAAGCTTTCGATGGCGTAAAGTTCGCTGGTGAAATGATCGAGTTGCGCAACCGAAAGCGTAATAATAGCTGGTGATAACGTCTAAGTTTGTGAACCGGTCTTGCAGACGGTCATATTGATCTTTACTGGTAAATTAAGACGGAGTTAGAACGTCAACGCAGCCGGCTGTCGGTGTTGACCATCCGTGTAGATGTGTGCACTAAATGCAGATTCTACTGCTTGTCCTTACGTAAATGCAAATATAGACAATCTTTGCATTTACTTAATTTAAAAAACTTTGATTGCTTAATATGCCAGACACTATCCGGCGTATTAGACTGCCAACAATTAAATACGCCGTTTGCAAAACGCGGACGACTTATCAAAAAAGATACCCGTTATATTCCTTTGATAGAAATTAATGTGGTGAATTGCATCCAATACTCTGCGTCAGAAAGATGTAGAGAATGAGAATGTAATAATCGCTGAGGGCACACCGCTGCGTAGCTATAATAGAGTAGAGGCTTACGACAGACATGAATCCCAAATACACACCTCAAACGCGCACTTCTCTGTATTAGAAATCTTCCACGCACTCTATTATGTTTAATCTTTCTTAACATCTAGAATTTATATAGGCGTATTTGTCCATTCTTAGTGGTATAGCAACGCGCAGCCGCCCAAGGAAAATGATCATCGATCACAGGCAATGTTCGTACGAGACAAGGGGTCAGATCGTCCAGGATGCTAAAAGCACACGTTTTCTTTTAAGGTTGTACGTCCATTATTTCTCTATTCCGACATTGAAACGTCAGCATTATAGTTGTTTCCCACCGGCATTATAGTTTTTTGCCGGCATTGTCTGCTCATTATTTCTTCATGAAGTCGACGATAAGATTTTCTACGGCTTTTATTTATACTGCAGTGACGACGGGCTCGTAGCAGCATAAATGCGGTTTATTCGGAGGATAGCTCATAGTAACATAGCAACAGCAACAGTGATTCCTTGCGTAGTACGAGCGCCGTAAGGCCCGGCCACGCCACCTACTTACGTATTCCAGTATAGCGTCTTGAACTGTTCGCATTCTCCGTTATTTTGAAAGCCTCTTCTGTATGCTCAAATCGAATTCTTCTGCTCGATTACTAAAACGACACCCGTCGACGCTTAGACATACGCGGCCCTGCACCCGTGCGCCCCTTATTGCAGGTTCGTTTCAGTGGCAACAGACGTCGTTCGACCGTTCGGCTTCGAACTTCAACAACCTTTACAACAAATTACCAACTTTCTAACTTTGGCTTACACGCCAAGGCCGATATGGAAGTGCTTGTGGATACCTGCATGTCCGCTTGGTTTTCCAGCGTGACACGATTTCATTGCGGCTCCTACAAGGGCTCGTGTGACCCGCAACAGCGCTATATTCCCTGTAATTCAACAGAGAAGTATGCACCCAAGAACATCTGCGCCTTTATCAAGGTGTAACAATGGTTTCGTACGAACGAGGTTACCCGTATGGCGTTGTCAAGCTTGGCACCATCAGAAACCTCGCATGGGCAACAGATCCTTACGCATCACAACTATGCGTCGAATCTGACTGCTGTTTGCGTTGGGGTGTCTGGCTTGAAAAGGACGACCTGGACGACAGCCCAGATTCTCGTACTACTTGACACGCTAGTGGATGACTCCGCCGATGGTCCGCAAACCTATTCATTGAGACATGCGACGTAGCACGCAACCTTCGCAAGAGTTGCAGTAAAATAGTTCACAAAGTCATTTCAGTATCATGATTTTTTGATATTTTATAGGAACGTGTCGAATTCAAAAGGCAGCCTAACGCGCTCTAATAGAAATGGTTTTTCCTGCATAAATGTGTACAGCTCATTGTCAGGCCTACGGACATCGGCATAGTATTTTGCCGCGTGTAGTAATGCTTGACGAGCTTTAGATGTTCCCTGCGCCGTTCAAAAATAATTCGAACGAGTATAGAGCTTGGTGTAGCAGATGTCTCTAGATCGGCCTGAATAAGCGCTTGTTCGATCAGCCATAAACTTCCACCGCCGTTTCCAATGTCGCAATCCGTTGCGCAGGCTTCCCGAGTAGTTTACAAGTCATGGATTCACGAGTTGCTGCAATAAATCGGGGGTGTCTTCTGTTAACTCATAGTAGTATTAAGGTGATATTTATGCAAACGTCAAGGCAGATTTGCCATTCTGGATGAGAATAATTAGTCCAGAGCGACAATTCTACGGAAGATCTGATGATCCGTCGTGAGAATCACAGTTCAGATATAGAGAGAAAAGTTAGTTAAATGAAGTAGTAGAGATGGGACGGCAAAATTGGGAGCCATACGACATTTTATCTAAAAGGGAAAATTGTGTTGATCCCAGTGGAATGGCCATACTGATCATAAGGCCTTTTTCATCGATTACATGTATATCAATCTACGTTTTCATATCGATTGCACACAGATGAGTTATCGTGCACATTATCTTCTATATAGAATCGGTCTCGATTCGTAGCTCAAAATTGCATCACCGTGGGCAACGGCCCTTCGCTACCATTGCTCTCTGTATTTCTCAAGTCTAAAGCCAACACAATGAAAAACTCGCATGTAGTGAGTGCTCATGTCCGTGCATGGAGTTCGACTAGCTCCTAATGCACCTAGGTTTTATTTGCAAGTTTTCCGTTACCCGTATAAATAATTCCAAAAGCATTGCAATAAAGCCCTGTTTTTTTCTAAAAATACATGATCTATTGCGACGTATGAAATTGTGACTAAGATCACTACGCAAATTATATCGGTTTAAGGCTTTATGTTTATTAGTCCTCAAGTGGTGCGAAAAAATCGGTTTACCTTCTCTGCCCTATGGTCGCTTTATCTGGAATGAGTTTCTTCTGTACAAAAGTCTACAGAAAACCCCTTGTTGACATGAAAGAAGGAATTAATAGTGTTTTGCACTTTACATTATTTTCCTATTGACATTTTAAATTTGCGCGTAGGTAAGTATGCTCCTTAGTATGGTGTTCTTTTTTTAACAATATGACATCTCGAATGCTCCAGTCGTGATTGTTAACATTGTATTTTGTTGTTTTCGTGAGATTCAGCATGAGTGGCGTATCTGCTCTGCTTCGGCCTAACGGCCAGATGATTTACGTATACAGAAAAGCTTGGAAATAGTCTCTAATGGAGAATGATCAGGCCGACCGTAGCTAATGTCAAACATATACTTGTAAATTTCTATTAGGCTAGCTTTTCAAACAATGTGCACCGACCCCTGAACGTCTACGCATGATTCGATCATTAGTGTATTCCAGTCTGGCCTTATTTCTCCATGACAAGAACCGATATTTTTTCTTTTCAAACAATGAAATATATATCTGATTGATAACGACCAACTACCAATATGAATAATGTGCTCAGCTTTTATATCAAATTTTAGCTCGATCGTAGCTATATATATATTGAATAGAATTGATTAAGAAAAGCTCCAAATTGTATTTGTTATATGTTATATCGGAGTAAGTTTAATTTGTGACTGTCAGCAAAGTGTCACCGTCAAATGTGGAAGCGTTAGTAAATCAATATATGGTTACCAAGACTACTGGGCAACATATAAGCTGGCTTAAAGAAAAAGTTATTGTAGATAAGAAGCCTTTTACAGTACCACGTTTCCAAATTAGAAACGTTGGCCACATAAGTCAAAAGAGCGTCCTTAAAACATACAGGAAATCCGGTTCCGAGGGAGGCTTAAGCTCAAAACTCGCGCAGGGCAGACGAAAACCAAAGCAATGTTGATTTTGCAAGTTCCTAAAAAGAGCGCATTCTCATAATATAAAAAGTGTTTTGTTTTGAAGGTGGCAGCCTAGTTTAGGCAACTAATACTATTGTATAAAGAAGGGAAGTTGTTAACTACCGTAACTTTTTTTTTCGTAAGCTCTCTCTTGTGCTTTTTTTACATTGAAAGATTTTGGCCGAAATGTCATAAGAGTCAGATTAATATGGTAGAATTCGCGGACTCATTATATTACTCGCTTGGTTTGTTGCGGGTAAGCAATAACTGTTTCATTAACACACGTACCGCAATCATGTTCTTGCCAAAAGGTATCATCTAAAAGAGTACACGGGATAAAAGAGGGCTTGCTAACAAACAGAGGATCAAATACATGTCTCTGTCCGGTTACCAAAGTCAGCACGCACAATATTTGCAAAGATTAGGTGGTCCGCTGCCAAAAATCTGGAACTAACCTATTGTTAAAGATAAGTTATGTATGCACTACATATATTCATTCTGTATCAGCGAGCGACTAAGAAAGAAGTACTTAAAAAGCCATTTGAGTAGTTGCCAATCTTCTTCTAGATAGAAAGCTTTCTTGCACTGAAAACTTTCATTACGTCCCATATTAGATACCTTACGCAGATACGTTACAAAACCAGTCTATAAAATTTTAACAAGGAATCAATCAAATAACTAATCTATTACGTTTACTACACGAAGTGCAAATATTTTTGGAGAAATCTCATATTCGAAGCAAAACGTTCGATTTTTCGCCCCCCTTATTCTACCACTTTACCCATGCTTGTACCAACCAGTGCGTAAAATATTATCTCGGTGGTCAAAGTTGGCTGATTTGTATATTCCACTAATGCTTGCTTTGACGTTTACGTTTCATACACACAGATAATTTACACTGAAAAGGTTTGGAAAACGCATAGAATTGTTCACAACCATTGCGCAAAAAATGTGTGCACGTGGTGTTCTAATCTAGCAGCATCGGGCTACCTGATGATAGGGACCCGCGAGATTTACATACGAAGAGGGAGGGGCTTATCCACCATAAACTCGGTTGCGTCTGTGGTGGTAAATTGGTTTGGGGTGCGTTTCTAAGGGATCTTTTGGTTTCAAACGTGTTTTTTTTTTCTTACAAAACGTTAAACTACCGACGCTTTATTTCACCTGAAGACGACTTTTCTATAGCACAAAAATAAATTGACTATAATATAGACTGTAGTTACTTTCCTTTACCTTCCAGCCTTAAGCAGACATCGTTTAGTGAGTATTCACTAAACACAGCGTACAGGCTTGATACGTTCAGAGGAAGATAATAAAATGATAGCAGTAATAGATATTTTATACAGTTCTACATTATATTATTATGAAGACACACAGGGGAAGAAAAGAGTAAAGCTGTTGCTTCAAAACGTAAAGCTAGTGAAGCATTTTAGTTGAAGACAGATTCTAAAAAAATGCGCATGCTCAACATGCAAAAGGGCTTTTCTCGAACGCGTAGATTATGCCCCAAAGGCCCTCTGCAAATAGCACAGTTTTACTGAATGTCGTGTTTTTTATAGTCGACAACGTTATTTACCGTAATCACATGCATGTAGTTCAACAAAGCTGAATAACATACAGCTTTAGAAATGAGCAAGAGAGAACTAATAGCCGGCAAGGATAGATGCCCTGTATTTATAGAAATACAACTTTATGGATTTACTGAAAATAATTAGTTATCTTAAACGGACACAAGGTTCGTACACGTCTAAAAGCAAATCGTCAAAAGTATAACGTCATTGTATGTATCTAATACAGTGCCTTGGATTTGTACCAGTCTACCACTCGACTGGCATAATCTGATAATACATTTTAACGTTTCACCACGTAACTATTGGGGCCGCTTGAAGCAGACTGTTATACTCGCTGTACCCTTTCTCAATCATTATTCGAAAATTAACATAAGATATATATGGTTAGGGCATAATACCGCCCGCCTCTTATGAATGCATTGCGCCTTAACACAAACGTCCCATGATCGGGACCTGAAAAGAGAGCTTAGGACGAAGCCACCTTTCCTCAAAGAAGAGACCGTCTCGACTAACTCACACCGGACAACAGGGAAGAGGGATAGCAAAATGACACAGATCGGCATGTGAAAGATCCTGTTTAACATATGTAAGCTACCTTGCTTGCATAGCATTTTATCACCGATAAATAAAAAGTGTAATTAGTCTTGCAGTAAAAGAACAAACGACATTGACAAAAATAGGAAAGAACGTATTGTATAGGCCATGTATCCCAGCATAACTTAGCATAACACTGGCAAATTTTTAGGCGAATGATATGCTTTGAGATCGATCATAAGACCACAACAAGAAGGAGCCAATTATAAAAGCCATATATATATATATATATATATATATATATATATATATATTGTACTACCGTTTTTATCAAATTCCATGAGTGCTATTTAAGACTCGAATTCATTGCCTCGTGATGAAATATGGTAATAACGATATCCCTATGGACAAAAATATTGGCTCTTGACCGGTAGGTAACCTGGGTTAATACAAACGACCGCATATTATTTTATTTGCCTTTATCGCCCACCTTCTTTCGCGCACAGACTTTTAAGATTTCTAAGTATTCTGTGGCGTCGAAGGATATCATTCCTGAACATCTTATATTTAGTCAACGGATTAAACACACAGCAGTAATCAACGGTATCGTAATGGCATCCAGCTTCTGCTCCTTCAAGGCCTGAAACGGTTAGTGAGACATGTTCGTCCCATCCGACCCAGATTTATTTTATGTAGGCATTATTGTAGCCTATTTTAGTTGTTCCACCTCTATCGGACAAAAATCACTCAGTATGAAAAGAATAATTACTATCGTTACTTCAATTATTGCTATTATTAAAAATGGCTGTTGTTGTTAACAATAATGGTATTGACAATAATAATCGAAATCGTTTTACATCATAGGGACAAGGCGGGTAGAACGGACTCGAGTCCGCATCGGTTGAGCTAAGTTTTCGACTTAGATAGCTAGTAGCTAATCTTATTACATGCACCAATATGAAGTTGATCGAAATCTGGCCTCATATGAAAAATATACGATATCGTTTGTCTGCTGTTTTAGGTTTTTTTTTTTAAGTACATTTGAGCGTAGTTATATCATAGTCCATAATTTTTATAGATTATTATGTTAATTTGTTTTTCCAAATTTTAATTTATGGAGTGAAATTGGTTTATTCTTGCCTAGTTTTAGTTGTTCGTGAAATCGAAAGTTCGAACCCGTTCTACAAGAATGATTTAGTCTCGCTACCGAGAAGTTATCATTGAAATCCCAAGGAACACGCTAAGGCCCTAGAAAGTTTCTTTGCTTCACTTTCGATTCGTTTCCATTCGATTTAATATGAAGGCACCTTTCTCAAAGGTACATGTACACATCGGCTTTCAACAGACATTGAGCATACTTGCTAAGCTTCTTTCTTGAACATTTTTAATGAATATTTGTCACGACAGCACATGAGAATAATGCTTTTGTTAAAGTATTACTATACAACCCAACGCGCGTCGCTATGGTGTGAACGAGAGGGCGCAAAATGTGCCACTGACCGCAACCTGCAACAGGTCTGTGAAAATATGCTTTGTGACTGAATAAAAACACAAAGCGTTTATACAGAAATTACGACACAACGAATCATAATAATCACCTGTAAAACGTGCTGCCGCCGTCAAAGATTTTTTTATTAGAGCTCCTAATTTAGGTAGTTCTCACGGTTTTTATAAAAAAAAAATTGTTCAAAACTAAGAGACTGTGCTGTAAGAGAAAGTTGTCAAATGCTCGCATTTTTCATGCATACATGTAGGATGCCTCAAGATTCTAAAAAACTTACAGCAATTCCGAGTATGGTTCAGCTATTACATCTAGTTTACACTTTCTAAAAAAAAAAAATTGTATTTCATTGAAGCAAAACACTTGTCGATCACTTCTTATAGGGAAAACAGCCCCTACAGCCCCTAGATGACGAAAACGGGAGAAAAGATAAGGAAATTAACGTTTTTCTCAGCGTATCTTTCTACGCAGTAAGCATAGGATAAGCACAGGTTCGACCTTGTCCAAGCTGTTACTAAAGGTAACAGAACTTGTGTTTATACAAGTATTTTTTGCAAGTATCGCTTATGTGGGAATAACAGAAGAAAATGCTGTTGTTCTATGATTCACTCACAAAAAGTCCATATTCAGAAAAGGTGCGTCATTGTCAACAGAAGAAGCAGTTCCATCAGCGCAGGCGCTACGGCAGCGCAATATTAAGTTCTCTTCCGCTAGCATTCCAACAATCAAAATCCGCTTAAAGGTGCGGTGACCATCTAATGAATATTTTCATGTCCGTATGGATGACGCTGTGGTTTGTAGTCTCTTTCACAGCTAAAATGAACGCTAAAAGTTCAGGGAAAAGAAGTTGTCTACTTGGGACTAATTCTGCTATTGTTAAGTTTTAAGTAAAATAAATGTTTTTCCCAAATGCGGACCTTACCCGCGGAGTAGCCCAGATTGTATATTTTTAGCCAATTTAAAGCGAAGAATGCATATTATTGGAGCCATTTTTAATATACGATTCTGACGAAAAGAGGAACTTCTCTAAGTATAATTTCAAAGGGACGTCATTCTTAGCATCAACTATTAAAGAGTCCCTAAATTATATGAGCAGCGCCAATCGAACTGTCATTTAAGTCCCCGCTTTTTCGCTCCTACACAGATCAAAACAAAGACACCTATGCCATAGACACGAAGGTCATGTTAAATTAGCGACTCTTATCAATAGCCTGAATTTGCGTGAGTTATCGATGGGCATATATGTTTCTTATTGCACAACTTTAATTAAAATGATGGTTAACGGGGAAAGCTGCTGCTGCTGCTGCTGCTGCTGCTACGGCTGCAGATGCCAACGGTGTTCAGATGACGAGCACTTAGCAAGAACGTTGGTCGGCGATGCTACCCCTATGCGGTTCCATATGGGCAGCAACGGTGCCGCTATCGACGTCGTAACCGCCATTAGCGACGCGTGCATAGAGACCTGACTGATGCTTAGCGGACCAGCGAACATGTTGTGCCGATAACTCAAGCAGTATCGATGCCTGCGTGTCCAGCTAGTATAACGCTGGCGTTCGTACAGTTGATTTTTCCTTTTCTAGTAGTACCACTAGTATCCAGGCGTCGCTATTATCGTTGCCGCCTTGATGGTAACTGCTGGCCCAACCGCCGCGATTGTAGAAATAGTCATAATGACGGCTGTAAATGTCTTCGTGCTTTCTATTTTCGTTCGCATATTTGGTGTCCGCGTAAACCGTAATAGACACGGAAACTTAGCGGTCACCTGGTACTGCTCACTGATGTCTATTGCATTTAGAAGAAATCGCTACGGTGACTGCTCTGTCCAATGCATGTACGTGGCATACTGATATTGTTCCACGCAATGAATGAAATAAGATAGTTGCTTTGTGAGTGAAGTGATCACGCGCCATTTTATTCGTATGCTACATTCAAGTTCTGCTGCTTGTCCTAAGTTGTATTCGGGCGCTTACAATTATAGCTGGCGTCAGTCTAGTCCTGCACTACTAACAGGATGATCAACAGACCAAAAAACATTTGCTCGTTTCGAATACATACTGTAGGTTTTATTCCTGAGAGAGTTTAGAGATTTTCGTTGTATTTCGTGGAATATCACATAAGCAATAATGAATGTAAGGTGCGAGTACTTATGTGCTATTTAAGAATTAACCGATACTGTGGAGACGATCTCGTTAGGATTTATGTGTCACTTGTAGATGATCAAGCTTCGTTCTTTACAGAAAAAAATAAACCAATTCGCAATAGGCCAAATCAAGGTTGATATAGCACGACTATAGCAACAGACGAATGCTCTATTATTAATAAAGGCCTCAATCGAGTCTTCAATGGACCTCTACTCATAGGTTCAAATCAAAGGGGCCAGGAGTCTAGTATCCTAAACTCGTTGTTAACATTAGTGAATCAAATCCGTCTTCAGTTTTGTATAACTAGAAAAAATACATAATGGGAAACCTAGTCAGTAGCGCAGCCTAACAGTGTGTAAGAGTATTGCGGGCTGAAGGTCAAAGGGGTTTAGAAAATTCGCTTTTTTCCTCCCCCCCCCCCCTTGATACGATGGCGGAAGCGGTCGCAATTGGGTGGAAAGAGCACTGGCTTTTACGTATAAAACAACACTTACATGGCATTGGTAGTCATCGTAACCATTTACAGTGTGAGCCTGCTTTTCGCGGGTTTTGTAGGGGATCGAAGTAAGCCTAGTTATGTCATGGACCGGATGACCCTTTTTACAATACGTCACAGTTCAGATCTGAGAACGTTCAGCTGAAAGTCAGTCGGGGGTCAAAAACTCATAAAAATGTTGCTCAGATACTAGGCTATAGCAGTGCTTATATGTTAAATATTTGATCAATAAAAAAGTATGCATTTCATTTCGGGAGCTGAAAGTGGGGTAATGCCTAAATGTTTACCATACCAACTGTTAAATTACAGGACAGGTACCTAGTTAGATACTCACTCAAACGCTTAGACAACGTCAATTATTAATTTCCAATAATGTATTAGAACTATGTTAAAGCGTTTACTTGTACAAGCAAATGTTTTATCTGAAACTTATTTGAAAGTACCAGCCTAAAGTCTAGCTGCTGAAACCGGATAGCAGCTAAGGGCAGATTTAGAACTAGGTCAAGAATATCTACAGCAGAACTATAGTCAGCAGGGTTCCTTTCAAGTTTGTCGACCTTAATACTACCACAATCTATGTACGGCTTCACAACAACTGAGTCGCGGCTATTAAGTGAATATTTAGAGGGGTAATTTATCTACCAATTATATTATTTATTTGTCTCAATTTAATGACATCATCATTTTTTTGTTTTGACCTCACCATGTGATATCTAGTAACAACAAGTAGCTCAAGCTACAACCAGATTTGCCGGCTACGAGAATCGTCGTTCTTAGATCTTGTTATAGTCTCAGTCTATATGGGCATGCAATTGTATGCTACATGATATTACCTCTCATTAATTAGTAGTATTGATACTATTATTTATTTTTTTTTTCATACTATTGTAGCCATACTAAATGCTGATTTTTTTTTTCTGCGAATTGCAATTTGAGTTAGGTTGCAGCTGTTTTGGGTTGTCAGGCTTAATATATTATCAACAGTATGCTGTTTTACATTCTGCTTTTATACGCCAAGACCTATCTAAACATTTAACTTATACACAC
>NW_019211456.1:57625099-57687389 GCF_002443255.2 Varroa destructor | reverse complement strand
TTTGCGTCTGAAAGGACGCCTTCACGAGATATGGACCTAGCGAGTTCATCGATTTTATAAAGAGATATGGCACAACGAACGGGTGTGATTGCATAGCTGCCGTTACGTCCAACGCTCGTTCCCTAGTGGATGGGGTCCACATTGAGTACTTTATTAAGGACGTTCCTTGTTGTCTTGAGAAGCACTTCGACACTGATGAATAGATGAAGGTACGAAAGCAATAGTTGCGTAGACGCATCTTCCTGGGTAATGGTTGGTATGCAGTCGATATATGACATTTAGGCCCTAAACTCCAAAAAAAAAATCAATGAACCTCTATTTGTTATAGATTTGCGTTGTGCAGTTTGTTATAATTAATAATAGTATGATATGTTATTACAGTATCTCGTGAATTTTTACAGTTGAACTCATGAAACATTAACTATTATTAGTGCCGTTCGACGAGGTCGTTCCAGTCAATCCACAATGAACGCGAGTCTCTTTTTTTTTTTTTTTTTTTTTGTAATTATCGAGTTTCCAGAAAGCATTATTCAATTCCCCATGAAAAAATCTGCGTGCAGAATTACATGTAAATGGATCAGTGCATTGGCAATCGGTAGTCTTGATGACGATAAAGGTACAAATAGTACTTTTGCTATTGAATCAGGCATATGAAGACTTCGTTGCCATTTTTATGTATGTTATTAGCCATGCGAGACAATGATGCATCTTAGCACATGCTTGGGAAGAGCGAGTAAGATTTTAAGTTAATTTGTTATTCGTAAAGTTGATTTATGCAGACGACTTGATTCGCCGTTTTGGCAATGTGGTAATGGCAACTTTAACTTATGCAGGTCCAATGATAACAATATAGCCATTGATTAGTTGAAAACAAAGTACTGCTCGTACGTGCACAAGGGACACTTGTGTATCGCGTTGCTTATAGTATGCGGTGGAATGATTCCAATTAAATAGCATTCAACAATATCTTAAAAATACTACCTGACCATGATGTTGTTATATGAAATTCGACAAGCTAAAGAATCACTTTTGCCCTACCTAGATATATTCTTCTTTACATAGTACGATATATGCACTGAGTCATATAATCCAAAATAGCTGCCATCGAAAGCTGCAGTCGATGAAAATGATTCGATGTCTTCGCATGTCGCGTCCCATGCTCGGCCCCCGGGCGAATGTGCGTTTTATCCTGTGCATTATATAAGAATAGTATTTTTGTATTATATTAAGTTTGCCTATATTTCTAAGTAACCACTTACATTAATCCCTTCCTTATAGCTTTGGATCAAAGCACCATAGATGGAACTAACTTTTAGTTGCCTATTTTTCCTATAGCGCTTTTTTTTAATTGGACACTTATCAAGCAGACACTAGAGAGCTCTTCGCGGAACGCCTCTATGGATGTGTTAAAAAGTAGTTGATAAGTTGATACCTGACAACGTTCAATGCGGAATTTGATTACAAAATGAAAACATTTGATAGCTGTTATCACATGCGTCGTTCTAGTAGAATAATTAAAAGAAGAGTTAATAACATGTGTAGGGACGTTGTTTGACGAAAAAACATATTCTGCTACTACCCTCAACATCTGCATAAAACATACTGCAAAGGATTTTTCGTTTAACTTCTAATGCTCGACTTATTTAGAAAAGGAAACTCGTTCTAACCCGGATATGAACATCGCTTAGAGTCGACGGGAGGGAAGCACTTAGGCGAACCAGTTTTAGCGGGGGAAGGATCGGGCATAGCCGATTCCGCTGGAAAAAACGTAAACAGCCCGCGACCAATGAACTAAGCGCTGATATGTCGGTATTGTCATCAAGGCTTAGCTCATTGCGACCGTTGTTCGAAATTGATCCGATACATGCATGAATCGGCCTTTTACGATAAAGCAAATTAACAGACCATGTTTGCCTAGGCTGAATGACTTAAAGCATCTGGAAGGGTCAATTGTGAGACGTTTCAGAATAGAGAAAGACATGCACGTTCTTAATATGCATATCACTGATCTCTTATATTGCTGCTTTGGTATTTGTGATTTTAGACACTCCATATTGGTAGACGGTCTAAGTCAAATTAGGAATTTAACTTCATTTAGTTTTCATTATATAATAGCTTTCGGTCAGTATTACTATCGTTAGGTAAAGCACTTGAACGAATTATACGAACCATATGTTCGGATAAATATGTGTGTTTTAGTCTCATCATTCTGCATAAAAACACATGGAATCCGAAGTGATAGCTGCAACAAGCCTGAATAGTTTTGGTTATATGCCGCTGACACTCTAGTAAAACAATAGTAGTACAGCAGAAACGCGGCGTCGATAATACGTCATCCCTCGGCACGAGTATTTGCAAGCCAGTGCGATAAGCTCTAGTGACAATCATGTGGCCTCAATTAATTTCTACCTAGAATTCTAGCAAATATATTATTGCGTGGTTTTATCAGGTTGTCTAAGATGTAGAACTGGAAAGAGCGCAAAATTAAGGACCTTAATGCTATTCCTCTTAAAGATGTCTGTATTTCCGAATGCCTTCATAAGAAGCGTTTGATTTCAAGCCCTAGAATTCCGAGCTTTGTAGAAGCTAACACGATGCTGTTCCAGTTGTTAAGACTATAACAGATCTTGCTACATGTCATAGCATACCGAATGACGCTTCGGTGAGCAAACACGTATAATCCAGGTGACGGCTTACAAAGCTAAAACTCATATTTTCAAATAGACAATCAACTAGGGATATTGCGTTGGGCCTACGGATTTGAATAAAGTTAGTCGTTGTTGTAGAAACAGACATTTTGACTATAGCTATACCTTACGGCTACCGAATAATCCCCACGCAGGATGGATCTAATAAAGTGCGATAGAGAGATGCTAAAGGAAGACTTTGCGAAGCATGTTAGCTGCTGACCACTGAGTTAAAACCCAATGAAGAGCACTTGATTGAGCAATAACGTGATATGTGCATAAGCACTAAATGTATTTATTCTAATCTGCACGTATTAATCATGAAGAAGAAAATCGCAGAATCTAAATGCCGTCTGAATATATGCACCTTTGATTACCTGTAGCTATTTCCTTGTTCCCAAGGCGCCCAACTTGTATCCGTTGCGGAACATACGAGTTATCCACAAAATACATGTTATTGCGACGGAAAGTAAATCAGTATTGTATTTGACCAACCGGATCATGGGAAATCTTCGCCAACAAGACGAACGGAGAAAAAGTAAAAATCTGTGAACATGACGAGGGATCGCTCAACAATAAAAACATACAAAACTAATGATCATTTAAGTAGAGCTAAATGGCGTTTATTTGTTATCAGGAGAAGCTGTTTCACGCAGACTCTATAGATGCAAAGCGTACTTTGACTCATTTTATGATATCTTGCCTCGCCGTTTCTTTACGTTGAATTGACCATGGTAGAAGAATTTTTGGAAAAAAATGAGGTACTTATCTGTCTGTTATTTTCTATAAAATAACGATGGTAACTTTACTCTCATAGACGTCATTGAACGTCATTGGGTATGCTCTCCACAAGTCTGTGTGAATAATTCTGGTCTTGCTGGTTAACCGCGAATAGTTCTAATTTAGGGACTTCAGAAGGAATCTATAAAATTAACTGTCATCGTCTTTGAAAGCAACGGCAATCGCAGTAAAACTAATTGTTGCCGTACTTTCGAGTGTGGCCGCGCGTCCATTCAACGGCACGAATGATAAGTGACTGCTTACGTAAAGAACGTGTAGGTTCTACAACTTTTTTTAGTAAACTCAAAGGTGTTAGTTGCTGCTGGCGACACGCTGATGCCCTCTTTCCTATGGTAATCCCTTCTTATATCTGAATGCAACATCTGCTATCTATGATATCAATGAATTTCTTTTTGCAAAAAGCACCTCTAAAAACAAGGTGGGTCCTCTTCTGTGTCTTTCTACCATGCTATTGCTTGCTACTAGAGTCTTCTGTTTAATAGAGCACCGTTTCCGTTTCGCCACGCCCTTTTACTGAACCTATGTTGAATTGACAGAATGGATAAGTAATAACCTGCTTCATCTAAGCTTTTATTTGCTTGCTGTCCTTCTTCAATTGATTACAATAGTTTCATCAGTCAACTCCGTTTAGAACTATATGGTGCCTATCCAGATGTCTATTCAGTTGACGAGTTAGCGACTGAACGGATAAAAACAGACCACAGAATGATAAGTCCAATATGTCGACTGTCAATAGTAGTAATTGATCTGACTGGCAAACCAAATGCTTTCAGTCAAGTCAAAGCTAACCCCCAAATGTGGGCTTACCCTTTTGTCTTACGTACCATTTAGAAGTAGAAAGAATAGATGCTACGCTACGTTAGTACATCTACTATATTGCTTTACAATGTACTAGTATACTTTCCTTTTTCTACTTCATTGATAATTTTTCTTATAATTCTGTTTTCCAGAAACTAAAACGAAATGTAACACACTGTATGGCTTCATGAGCAACTAAAAAATAATAGCGTATTTAAAATTTGACTTTCGTTAAAATTGCCCCAGTGCGATTATACATGAGCGGACAAATACCGACGTTACAGCTGAGACGATATGGATTAGCCTAGTTTACCGTGTACCGTCTATCAACCACAGGCGATCATTTCGCTGCTGTTAATCCCGAATTGCTCATTTGGCCACTGACAGTAATGTCGTTGCCTGCCAGCCTCTCTGGCTAACGAGTTGCCATTCAGCTGTGAGCTGATCATTATACGGACGAACCGACGAATGGACAGACAGGGGCGGCTAACAATGCTACTACTCGGAACTCGACGTCATTGTAAATTCTCCCTCCTTCGAGAGTGCCTTCTGGTGGCCTTCTCTCTCTTTTTTCTGAGCTTTTAGGGCCTGTCGGCGCAATGGCGATGGCAGTAGTCTTTCGTGTAACATGCGAGGTGGCCTGCTGTTTTGCCTCAGCCTTAAGTACCCATTGTACTAGACTCTCTGGCGAATCTGTGGCGTAAGTGATAGTTTGCTGACCACTCCGCCGGTGCCGGCGCGTCATATCATGCCGAACTAAGTTTGCTGGATTGCTAAGCGTTTGTTGTAGGCTTCTTCTTCTTCTTCTTTAAAAACCTATCGCCATACTGCTATTGTCGAAACTTAAGTAGTGCCCATTGCCGGCTGCAGCACTCTTATCTATTGTGAGTCGTTGCGATACTATCGCTTAATGGTGTAATTCTCTCGTGCTCTACCTAAAATGTGCAACTATTGAGTCTGAATGTTACGGTTATTTTAAGGCGTGGATGATATCTCACTTGAGCGAAAGTCGTGAAAACCTAAAGTACTTGTACTAAATTAAACCAATGCTATAACCAAGTGCTAAACGAATTACAAAGGCGAGCGAAAATTGTACGCAAGGGTTGTCGGGTGACCGACAGCCTGCCCGATTCTATCAGCTGACGTATATTTGGTAATGGAATACTTTATACTTTTTTCAGTGTTTATGCTTGAAAACGTTTCGCAGAGACTTCTGTGTTGTTAATCAATGTGAATGTGGCAGATTTTTTCGAAGTTGTCCCTAGTTACTTAAACACCGTTTGGAAAATCGATCCGCTTTTAAATACACCGTTAATTACTTGTCCTACGAACAAAGAGATTTATTGAAGCTCTGAATCAAATTGTTATACTGAAATATGTAGGTATTATAATTATTGAGGTGACGGCAAAGACGTACCCCTTAGCCCTAAACCAACTACCATACAACACTTTTGATTGTCGATAAAAGAAGCACGAATCTTTGTGAGTTATGCAATAACTGCCAATTTCCGGAACAACCTGTATTGCTTCTCAAGAAGCATATACAGCTTCTGGATCCTTTTTGATATTAGTTAACGGTTCTCCGCGTTTAGAACGATGCATTATTTTTTCAACTAAGCCGCGTTATTTTCCGAAAGGACTAATAAAAGTAAGGAAAAATTATTAAGAGAGAAGTTCTCCTATTTTTCTTTTTTATTATTTAGCTGTTCGTGTCCAGACGTATCACTGATAGAAAGCTACAGCTAAATTCTACTTTAAAAAAAAAGGTCCAAGTGATAACTATCTAGAATTGTCTTAGTGGGGCGTTTGAAGTCTAGCCATTGGTTCCTACGGTAAACGAGATGGAACAGACCCTGAAACACAGCTGACCTATTCGCTTGGACAATGTTCATGTTGTGGCTAAGGATTGTTCGTGTAGTTCCGGTACACTACACATATTCACTTGTTGTTGGTACTTCCGAACACATACAATTAGGTAACGGGTTAAATAATTTATCAATTATTCCATCGGCCATATGTCACCGCTAAAAATAAAAACATCCAAAATAATAGAAGCTCCGAAAAAAAAATTCCACTGTAAGTTGCATCGGTCTTTTTCGATCACTGCGTTTGTTGCTCTGGGCAGATGCTGGAAACAGGGCGAACTTAGTTCACTGAACTTCTTTTTTTTTTTTAGAACCCACATGAATGGACACGTTTGCGGTCTGTAGAATTATTCCGTTTCAGCATGTGAGGTGGCACAGTTGCTGGGGCAACCAAATTACGGAAGATTTATTTTACGTAACCTATAAACCGTACCTGCTATTGAAGTTGATGATGAGAAGAATGTGGGCCACAACACAAACTTCGAGTTTTGTCGAAGTGCTACACAGGTCACAGAACACCTGTCTAGTCAGTGAGTAAGCGATATCCTTTCTATGCATCCAGATTTTACGTCCGACACTGGCGTTATGCCTTCAATTAGACGGCTGGCTTCCAGCACGAAACGAAGTCTGTCTATGCCCCGGCCACACGTAGACCACAACGTGCCCCTAATACTAGCAGGCAAATACGTTATTCACAAAGCTATCACGGAGACAAGGGGTGTCCATCTGTCAGCATTAATCATGTTTCGCTTTTTTAGCCTACCACCGGGCGTTTAGTGAACGGAAAATGCCTGGGGAAATAATTACACTAGCAAATCTTGGGACCCCTCTCCTGCAACACTAACATCTAATTTTTCAGTAACTTTAATCCTAGAAGACCATTTTAGGTTTTGTGCAGTCTTTTTCTGTACCGCATGCTTGTTTTTATAGAAGACATGCGTTAGGCCGACACATCATGCCCAGATATTGGAACATCTGTTACTTACTGAGGCATGACTCTAAAGAGTCTCTTTTGTTGACCACGAGTGAATAAACTATTAAGCTGTTACAAGCGAATTCAGGCTATAATAATAATAATAATAATTTGTTAAGAGATATTAAAAATATCTCGCTTCATTTTTTATTCCCTTGTCCCACTACTCTGGCGGCTTCTCGACATCTATATATTTATCATTCGCATTTTCGTATATGAATCCTCTATCTATGGCTAATCGAAATAGGCCGATAGTCGGATATTATGCCAAAAAGTTGCGCTTTTTAGGACATGGAAAGCCGTGTAATCACGTGGACCTAGATTGAGAGAATAAGTGAATTAAAACCGATGTTGGATATTCCTTTGCTCAATCCAGGAAGTAATTGAGCCATGGCGATGGGATCTGGCGCTGTCATCAACTAGAATATTTACATAGATCGACATTGCGATAGGACAAAAGTTAAAATAGATATCAGAGTTGTAATAGAGTTCCCGCGTTTGCGTACATTAAATTTGCTATATACGTTGCGCTACTTTTGCTTGCGGGTTAACGTAGCTTAGCATGTTAATACTTCCGAATAACGGGTCTGGCAGTGATCAGGTCAGTAATATTACTGTGGATCGCCCAACTCACCTCGAGCCCCTAGAATAAAGCGCTCATATGACCGAAAGCTCTTGTGCCAGCAGTTCAAAGTTTCCAAAAAAGATAAGAAATGAGTAAATACGAGCGAACGAATTCAAATTTATGTAAAAAAAGAACATTTTTTCCTTATAGTTTAAAATGCTATTATGCGATGGCAAAGAAGATAAATCAGTAATTTTTTTCATCGTAAACTGCTTTTCGTTTAGGTATTAGCCTGAAACGTAACAATGGTTTTAGGGGACGAAATGGTCTAGAGGACTAATGCGCATTGTTTCCAGTGCATTGCTTTAGCAGTCATAAACAAGCAAGGAGCATCCGGCCGTCGTTGCTTAAAACGTCAGCATAGGTAAAAAGGATTAATGCAAAGGAAATATGAGCAGCGGGGATGGCAACACCAGGACACGATGGACATAAAAAGGACACAGTGAATGTGCTACTTGTATAGCGTTTCATAGGCATGTTGGGGAAATTTCAATTAAGTCTACCAAGACTCGCTCCGGCTGCCTCCTTTTGGAAGCAAGTCCCTGAGGTTGTACCAAAGCAGTTATCTTTTAAAATAACTTCCCTGGTTACATGGAAAAGAAAGTTCAGGCTACCACAAAAAAATATACTATGGAAACTTAAAGATAAGTGCAGTGGGTTGTCAAGGCAAGAGCGTGACTAAAAACTTTTAGCGTTAGAGCGTTTCAAATAGCCTACACATTCAATTACGAGCCTTAGTGTTGCAAAGCTCATATAAGCAGCTTTAGGTTGTGGCACATAATTGCTCGATCACATCAGTAACATATCTATTACATACATGTGAAGATACGGGCATTTGATAACGGTTAGTCTTAGTAGGGAAGAGCAGCTTTGAATTCAGATACGATGTTAAGCATTGAAAGCAATGTACTCTTGCATTATCTATCGCCGTAATGTTTTGATGATCCAAAGTAGAATTACGCTGCGGGTACTCCCTATAAAAGTTTGCTGCAGTTAACGTCTTGGATAGCAAGATGTAAACATGAATATTCTGTGTCCCTCGCGACTGGATCAAAACACATTCAATTATATGTTTTTATCCTGTATTGCTGCTAGTTGTGATTAGTATGAATGTGACCTGACGCAAAGAAAATGTCCTACTTGAACTGGTTCATTTACTTAAAAGTAATGCTAAAGATAAAATAATTAGATTAAACAGTATCAGCTATATCTAGAATGGACCAGGAAATCATGCAGTCGTAAAGCGGAATGTTTCAAATACGTTCAATCAACCTTATTTCTACGTTTTGTTTTTTTCTTTTATTATCGCGCGAGACAGAAGAACGTAAAGCCTAATATGAACAAATTTAGTTTTGGTGGAGTTCATTTTGTGGCTAGCGCGGCCCGTCCATGAAAACTGTTTAGGGATGGATAACTTTTTATTGTAGTGGTCACGAATGTAGTAACTGTGACGCTCCATTACTATAAACTTTTCTCGATAAACATACATTGTATGGGAGTATGAGGTAACGGCGTAAACTGTTTCTTCCCTAATATATCGACATTTGTTTCTTTTTAAAGTCAGAAAATAATCATCTGAAATGCGCAGTCCTACATCATACAAAGTCTCTGTGTCCTTACAGATATTAGCTATCTATCTTGCAGGTTCATTTCCGTCGTTCTGCAACAGGTGAATGAGTAGGGTACTCTGGCGACCTTTTCGTTACGATTTCCTCTAGCGGAAATAAAAACTACTATCGCAGACTATAATCACGAGTGCAAGTTTAAATTAAATTGATCTACGATTATTATCCCAAGTTATCATTCGTACGAGTTCAAGTTGTATTTATCAATACATATATTAAGAAAACAATTTGCCCACCCAAACCCAAAAACAAACAAAAACTAGTATGCTATTACATCATTAACCTACCTAAGCGATACTATTATTTATGAAAAGGTGAAATGCTTACACAGGAACAATTAGTTGACAAGGTTAGGTGATTCTATCAGTTATTGTATATTATGTGATTTTGATGTTATATGAAACAGTTTTTAAAGTTAAACTTTTACTTTCAAATCGAACCTAGAAATGCCCAATTTGGTTTGAAAGGGGTCTGATTCAAAGTGAAAATGGTATTGTAAGGTGAGATCGGTTCTAGCAGCTGGTCAACGACTACACCAAAGTTGCACAGCTCAGCCATTTAGATTGCGCCTTCAGCAGTTCGATACGATTAAAAAGGTCCTATAAATGTACCTATGCCTTTGAAGTACGTTATCGATCTTGTACCTTTTGAATTTCAGCCGAGACGCCGGGCCGCCCGTCGCGGTGCGGCCATCTGTGTTTAATTTCGTCGATAATGCATACAGGCGGAAAACACCAATTCGGACCGTCCAATCGAGTAAAAGTAAAAGGGACGTCAATCGAAGCGGGCTACATGTCGCTGCAGAAAAAGCTCCCTTCCTCACCACTGGAGGTAACCTTTACCGTTAGCTATTACCACATTTTACCCTTTACTTAATAAGGGCTTTATTGTTAGAGTTCAAAAATCTCTTGATTCTTGAAGATTCGCTGACAAGATGCGCTGAAATTCCACATGAGACACAGTTACGTAAATTTGCCCGTCGTAGTCAGCGAATTTTGTGCAGATAATTTTTGATCTCAAACGTCCAACGACCGCCCAAGGTCATGAAATCATCAAGTTTATTTGATTAGTGGCGCCGCTGAAGAAGTAGAGACGGCATATGTTGACCGGTGGGGCAAAAGTCTTGGCTGGCTTTCTGGTGCTGCGAAGCCAAATCCAGTCGGATTTTTTCAATCGGCTTGTTATAGTAAATCGCACGAAACGAGCTCAATATGAGTCAGTCGAATGAGGGCAGTGCTGCTGGCTAACAAAAAGTAAGCTTGCCCCCACGCATCCAACATAGAATACCCTACAGAAAGCGTCAATGATGTACTTGGCGGGCCACCTGCTAGGAATCGTTCACTATGAATACGTTCACCGAAAACTGGTACATAAGCTAGCTGCAAGAATAATATTGAATCATTACACAATTGCAATAAGGGTTCCCAATGCATCTACGTGATATACGCACAATGATTTTGCTTCTGCGGACTACGATCAGTTTCTGAACCTTCGAACCGCTCTTAACGACCAAGCACTTACAATACGAAAACAAACGTCAAACTTGAATAAAGTTTTATCAGGAGGGATTTTTCTATAAATGCAGGACTCATATTCTTATTATTATATTTAGCTTAGCCAAATTAGTGCCATAATAGCGATCACAGTTTATAGTATGCATATAATAATGTGCATAAATTCATTTATATAACGCCATATAGGTGTCGCTATTTGCACGGACTCGTGCAGAGTTGCTACGTTAGAAAATAGTGAAAATAAACTCCTTCAAGAATAGACCAGTTAAGTGGCTCTAGGTAAAGTCAACAGCCGATTTATCATAGGCCTGGGAGACATATAACAATAATAATAAATCGCTGGTGTTGTTACGGCTTAGTAAATGCCCAGACGTCGCATGTTCACGGCTTAACTGCTAGGGACTGTTTTGGTTCACCTACCTAGCGAACTCAACTGCGTAGGAAACTTTTGCTGGTAACAGAGGCTAGCGAAAAGGCTTAAAAGGCACCAGCTAACTTGAAGCTTTCATAATGCTTTTGAGTAGCTCAGGGCCTATTTTGATCTATTTCATCCTCTATATAATACATAAGTTTTAAGTAGTTTTGTAAGTAAAAGGCCACACTCTGATATTAATATTCGACTTGTTTGCCATTTTTAGTAAGTAGCGACTGAGTATTATGGTCTTGCACCCTACGCTTTTCTGGCCTTATCCAGCACGGGCAAAAATATTTTAAGTGAGCATCCAAAAGAACATAGTACTGTTTTCGTCATACTTACAACGTGCCAAGACGGTTGAAGGGTCGCCCATCAATCGTAACCCCATTTAGTGTTTCACTAAAATAAATTAATTAATTAAACATATATATATATATATTATGCAAAAAAGGAAACGCTAAAACTCTGTCGAAGGAAGCAATAAAACAATAATAATAATTATTATTATTTTTGGCAGGCAAGGGATTACAAAAATGCCTTAACTTTCAAATCGTATCACACCTAATACTGGTTACTGATAGGCGGATGCACACCCAAAACAGCTTCTGCCATTTGCCCTATGCCGCTACGTCCTAGAATAACAATATGGTACCACACCAGTCAACACAAATAATAATAAATAAAACATGCTTTCCAGGTGAATTGCAAGAAGCGTCGACGATGGGGTTGCTGCAGTATTTCAAGTGCCCTAATCGGATTGGTCTTTCTCGTCGCAGTAGTCGTGACAGTGTTCTATATCTTCCTTTTTACCGATCTCGTAAAGCACATCACTGCGACTCAGGGAAATAGTTCAGAAAACTCAAACAATGCAAGTGTAGAGCGGACACTGTTGTCTCGTTTAGCAGGTGGCGGGGGCGTCGGTACGAAACTTCCAGAGCCTGCAACGACAATGCCTGCACCTAAGCTTAAGGATCTCAACATTCTCGTTCTTGTTGTAGACACTCGCAGTCTTAATGTAGATGGAGGCGCATTTAAGAACACCGTCGATGCTTGGCGTAAAACCGAAGCCGCTTGGAAAGAGATGCATGAAAGTAATGCAATCAGTGATCGTCTTACTGTTCGACACTGCCAGAGCTGCGCAGCAGTGGGACTTCGCGACGACGAGCAGGGTACAACAATATTCTACACAGTTGAACATCTAAAGGGCGAAACGCACTCGTTCAATTTGGTTGTATTCGTGGCTCAACCCACATCTCCGGGGGAGGTGTTGGCGATGCTTACCCGGTATGGCCGTTCTGATAACCTTGGCGATGTGTGCCAAAGAGGGACATGGTCAAAAACAGGTTGCGACTTCATCGTTGGAGTCAGAGATTCAAAGGAGTTTCAGTTGCGGGATAGAAGCCACAATCATCATCATCATCTTCAAAGGCATCCGTCTGAAGGAAGCAACACGATGACATTCACAATGTCGTCACCTTCATCTCGTATAGACAGAAGCTCGCCCCAATTTGCTTTTCGAGTGCAGGCTCTGCCAACAACGGAGAGCACGCTGCTGGATATTAATAGCACAATCGTCATGCAAAAGGACGCAAGCACGTTTAAGGTGCTTATCCATAGACCAATGGTCATTAAGTGATTTTCACACATGATTAGGCAACTAGAGACTAAGGACACGTAAGGATGGAGCCTTTAAAGTTCAGTTGAGTTGAGACAAGGAAAGAAAGTGAATGTGTAGGCTTCAACCGGAGTCCATAAAGAGTGCCTAGAGTTCTTTTTCGCATGCTTTTTTCTGCTAACGTGATCGTATAAGTTAACGCGGTAGATAATCTTCTCCGGACAATGCTAATGGCTTTTATACTTAGCCTTGTGATACACTGTAAAGTTGTTAAGTAATTTATATAAATGCGAATGTAAGTAACGGCAATGTACAAACATCGAAGAAATGTTAAATGTCTGCTAAAGGCATCAATAAACAGATGTGTAGTTATAAGGAAAAACAACTGCGTGAAAACACTACATCTTAGTAGTTCGCCATCATACAACCATTTAGTGACTTCTACCCCATATAACAAAACGCATATATATATATATATATATATATATATATATATAGAGAGAGAGAGAGAGGGGAGAGAGAGAGAGATGAGAAAACTTACAACTTAGCGATGTCACTTTGGATCCTTGCCGCCTGTATATAGTCGTGTAAATAACAGATTTTAACTGACTGAAACAGTCAGTGGATACTATTAAAGTAAATAAATGCAGACCGCAAATCGTATATCAAAAGTTATGGTCAATGTTAAGTAGGAGAATAAAGAAGTACATCAAAATATATTTTTATACATATTCTCAACTGATGGTAAACTGTCTAAAGCGATCATCTTTTACATCATATTGACGAGCATCGGACTAAATACTGTTAGGTTTTTAAGCACAGAATTTCTTTTAAAGCGGCAATAAAAATTAAAGTTATTATACGATCCGGAGTAACATTAGCATTACAAGGTCCAAGGCCGGATTGAGCTGGGTACATTTCTCGTCGCCAAACGTTGAAAAATTATAGTAAAATAGTAAGTCTAAGTAGTTCGGTTCTATCTTGTGATTAGTAGTCTCAAACTTTATGTTAGGTTTTGTAATTTAAGGATAATAATTGTTCTAACAATATTTCTACCCAAGCCACGCTTTTGAAATAAAGTGTGTGTCTTAAAACTGGCCGTACGAAAGGAGCGTATGATGCAAAGGCCAATTGGGCATGACCATAGCCAGTGAATAGAAAAAAAGATGAGCAGACGCTTAGGCAACAATATGAAAAAATTGATTGACGGTAGACGATTGATAGACAAGGTACACGAAGGAACACGGTACGTATACACAGACATACGCTGAACCGTTAAACTCTACAAACGTGATTTCTTGAACTGCGTTCATAGGAAGCCGACCGTTTTGTAGCAAAATCATTAGGTTATTACCATAGTTCAACAGAAAATTAACTTAAGAGGTATTACCTAAGAAAATCGGCGCAACGTTGGATATATTATGTCAATATGAATTGGTTCGAAACACTATTTTTGCTCCAAATTATTTAGATATTGCTTAAAAAGTCTTTTTTTTTTTTTTTTTTCAATACATAGCTAAACGCTTGAACTTTATACTTCAAGCTTTATATTGAATTTAAGAATAATCAGTCAGGTTAGAGGAATCTCCATAACAAAGCTTTATGTTCTTAAGAGCTGACTTAAGATTCGCCATGATATTATGCTCGCAAGGCGTTTATTCCTGTCGTTCCGGTTCTTTGAATAGAGGTATTTGCCCCTGACCGCCGGGCTGGGTACGTAGCTTATTCAAACTGTTCACATACGTAACCTTTGCCCAATGGCAAATATAAACCGGTCGGTTATAGTTCCATTAGTCGATCGGTTGCGGAATCTATACAATAGCATATATAATGCTTATTATTTTCTTATAGCGGCAAACGAAAGTAAAAATGTTTCAGATATCCACGAGGTCTTGTATGCAGGTAAACATACAAGACACACTTTGTTCAGTGTTGCCATCAGAGAATTCTGAACAAATATAGACTTATTATTGACCTGAAATTACTTACACGTATTGGCACAAGTGTTTTGAGTCTCTTCTCACTATTCATGCTGTTTTAAATATGAACAGCTTTCTTATCCATAGAAATACCAAAGACGGAGCTAATCAAAATGTACTAGTGAAGCTGTTGGTGGCCGGCTCGTGCACCCTGGATATTTTGCCGACCGCAATTCTTCATAGGTAACGTACTTCTAATGAAGAAAAAAAAATCATCAAGAGTACGTAACACGTACTAATATTATTAGTATCGTTGCAAATGTAGAATTCTCTTCATCTAGAATAAGGAGTATTATCGAAGCAGTGGCTCATTAGTTTAAAATTTTGCTCATGATAGGGTAATGCACAGCGTGTTTGCTTGCTAAATTTGAGGGATCTATAGTGGCCTGGGTTCGTACCCAACCGTAGACACATTCGTTTGGTGCTGGAAGCCAGCTGTCTAATGGATTGTCTAATGATAACGGACGTGAAATTTCAAGTATTTAATTCAACTCACCAATCTCATAGGCGCCTTAAATATGTATCTAGCTAATAACAATACCGGTTTACTATGGAGCATTTTGAACTGGACTCTGTTTATTTATGTAATCTGTAATCCTGTAAGTATAAATTAATTTCTTTATTAGACAGTGTCGGAAATGACCATAAAAATACCTTTTTTTTTTTTGAGTGATCTAATTTTATTTTACGATGAGATTTTTTATATCGTACAGTCTTTGTATAGTTCGGTAGACCGAAAAGCTTTGTCTTTCGATTCCTCTCTGAATTATTCATTGTTCTTTTTACTTGAAGTATAGTAGCATTTGACACAAACAACGGTACTAATATTCCGACCATTTCCATTGCTAATAATTTTTGAATGCGTTCTTAATAATAACCATTTTGTTCCGTAACTTAGGATTTAGTAATTAAAAGAATGAATATCTATTTGAAGCTTATAAAATTATATATTTACTTTAATTTTTAAATAGAATTACTAGAGGTGTTATTCTTGAGATTTGACAAATGTGTCCGTTAGACGGAGCTGAATTTTTCATTAAAAAAAAATGAGCCTAAACTATATTTTATGACCATTTCATCCTAATTATTGATATTCTGACACGTGAGAAAGTTGTGTCACTAGTAACATATCTAATATGGATAAGAATCGGGAAGCATTTTTTTATGTCACTTACTCAAGCCAAAATAGGAAAAATAAGGGTAATACCAAGTATGGTCATAATGATAGGAGAAATAATATAATAAGGTGTAACTGAAGTACTTTATAGGCTACATCATCCTGATAGTTGATATATTCGTATATTGAATTTTAAAGCACCAAGTATAGTTTGAAAGGTTATCCCTCTAATTAAAAATGAGTAGAGGCCACTGCTTCAGGCCTCACAATTGATATATACTAAATGACGTATGTGGTTAAGTGAAGAATAATATTGATAGTTATTATTAAAATTGGCACTCGCGACAATAACTGGGGTCGAATGATACATGGCACCTGTTGTAGTTAGATTTAGCCCGGACTTGGTATCGACCAAACTAATACGGACTAATGCACCCCTTTCCTTAAACTTTCCCTACCAGCCCGCAGCTTCATTAGTGGTACGGGCGGGCAGGAAAAGTGCGAGGTGCCTATGGGTCAACCTGCCGTGGTCGCCTCCGAGTTCCCTGCCTAATAAGACACAATACGTCCCAACACTTGTGGTCCATAAACATTAGTCATGTTGTCTGTTTCGTTCGCAGCTCTCCGCTGCCACAAGGATTTCTTTGGCTATTGTCGCTGGAAGTTCCTAGCCCCCGGTAGCGGCGCTCATGAACTCCACAAGCTCCGCTAGACCTGTTCTAGGGAATTCGAGAAGGGATCTCTTTTGGAGAAGGCACCTTCTTTATCCTACCTTGTAAAAACCTTATTTTTGGCCCTTGTCCTCTCTGTCCCGAAAAATGAAGCAGGTTAGAAGGATTACGGCAGAGTCGGACGGAGCTTTTCCAATCGAATGTGTATTAGCACTGGAAATCTTCATGATCCGTGTTACGTAAGAAGTTTATTGCTCCTGTGAGGCAGTCATTTTTAGATCCCTCGGAGCAGACCAGAAACTCTGGCTCCTGGATTTCCAGCTACTATAGCCGACCACTTGGCCTCCAACTCTTTTATTGGCTCAGTTTCCTTAATGCTTTCGGGGGTCATTGCTCCATAGTGGTTTCTTCTCTTTAGATTTTAAATTCCACGGGGATACTCTAGCGACGACAAGGGCCACTGATGTACCTACTGTCCTGTATGCTTGGAGAATTCGTAGTGCATCCCTCATTTGTACCTTACGGAAGAGCTGTTTCCTTGAATGCCGCTTCATGAAGCACTAAAAAGTAGCTACTTTTATTAAAAGGAATATGTCTGTTGGAAAGCTAGCAACGCAACTCTGGAGGGAGCAAATATCGGAATGATAAACAATTGTTTCGTTTGGCCGACTAGTGACGATAACAATTTGGAGCTATTTCACAGCTCGATTTGAGATTTGAGGTATCTTTTAAAATAGCCGGCCCTCTAATGGCTTGCCACAATTCTAATGCAGTTTAATGTTCATGAATCCTATTTCGTGTTGGAATAGCCGCTATAGAACGCACGATATTTATCCGGTTTTGCATCAATATTCTAAGCAGAAGAACGAACAAATTCTGAAACGTCACGCTTCTGTCACAGAAGCAAACTTTAGAAATGGTCTTAAATTCAGCTACTGTGTGCTGAAATAACTACTAGAATCCTCTGACTGAATATTGGTCGACCTGGCATAGGCGGGAACGCTCTGTATGCACAGCAGTATAAGATAACATTTACTTGACTTATTGTGGCCACTGATTATAAAAAAAAATGCCCTTTAGGCTTAGAACTGTATAACAGACTCATAAGAAAAACACACTCAAAAGCATTTGCGTCATACCCATACCTACGGATAGGCAGAGAGAGAAGTCTGTAAGCACGAGGGCATCGAAAATTTCATCAGCAAAAGACCGTCCTATTAATTTTATTTAAAATGACTGACAACGGTTGGCAAGTTGTTTGTCGATAGATGTCTAATCGTATAAATATAGTGTTAAATTTGAAAACTATAATGTTACATCGATATAATATGGAGATAATGTACATTTTATATAAATATAATAAAGCCCTATGATACTATCTTGAAGAGGATAGATACGCTCTACCCAATCATGGGCTGTAAATAAAAAAAGCCCGTATCGGCCTTTAATTGGTAGTATTTATGGAAATCGGTGACGTCGATACAACAAGTAGGTTTATTTGCAGTTAATAATCTGATATTACATTTTGTTTCTGCTCCCCCGCTCCCCCCCAACACTTTTATAATACTATTTATCAATGCATACAACATATCGACAATGTGTATCTCGAAATTAACGAAAACATTTTGCGGTAAATGAATTATCTGTATTTTCACATGGTAAAACACCAGTTTTTTTTCATTAAATATACTATTTGAGCAATAAGAACGTATTAGTAAAAGACAATGATAGAATTTTATAGTACACCACATAATATATATATCATTTGTATCTGGAAATCGCACAGGACAATATAATAGAATTGTTAGAATTAGACATTACCCTGGAATAGCTGTTCGATAAAAAAAAGTCTTAATTATGTTAATAATTATAATATAGGACAAAATAAAGTGACCACTTGCAATTTACCCTGCTTCTAACAAAGTCTAGTTCAGGTAGCCCGCGAATAGTTGATGTACTGTTCCATCCTATTTAGATTATTTGGCTACAAAACTTAACTGTTTGGAGTCACCATTCAACCGATAAGGGATAAGCAACCATCGCCTAACCATTACGCGAAGCGTACACGCAATAGCAGTAGCTAACAAAGGATAAGTCAGGCTCTTGAGCGTTTCTTCCAGGTAGCAATTGGATAAATTGTTTTTTTTTCTCTCTATTTCTTAGAAGGTAAGCATGATTTTTTGTAACTAGGAAAAATGAAATCGACTATACGGCGCCACATTGCTGCTTCTAGCAGACGCAACAGTTCTTCTCTTGCAGGAGGGCAGCGTATGATATGGTAGGTGGACGACGTAAAGGGGGAAGATAAGAACTGATCACCGCAAGACTCAAATTTGCGAAAGGAAATTATTATTTCAGTGTGTGCATTCAGCAGGTGGTCATTTGGGCGCATTGTTAGTCTTTTTAGTCGCCCAAGTTGACCTTCTATTATCAAATACGGTTTATTCTCTCTTCTGTTACCGGGTAACAAATGAGGAGATTAAAGATAAAGTTGAATCTTTCCTTTTTATTAGTATTTTTCGTAGTAAGCTGGGTACAGAATCATCTGAATTAGGACTTACTTTTCTCCTTATGAGCCATCGACTCTAGGTTGTGACAGAACAGGGACTAGAGGGTGTCGGTGTACCTTTTCCTTATAGATAAACGATTCAAATTTGTGAGGTCACTTGGAAAATCCAGCTCTCTACTAGCGCTATATTATAAACTGAACAGAGGACGTTTCCGTAGTAACATTACATTCTTAAAGAACTCTATAATTATTCTTCCAAAATCAATATGAACGATACACCGAAAAGATCTTTTATAGGGACTAATCAGTTAACAAACTAGCACCGAAAATTTTATTCATTTATATATGCACGATATGTATGACCGCACTGAACGGTGTTACTACAGGTGTTACCTGTAACGGTGATGATGTTACCTTTTCTACCCATAGAATAATACTGTTCCAAATACAGATTAGAATGAATAAAACTACAAGTGAATCTGTTCAAGCGCCTGTAATCTTTTACATAATATCTGTATACATTAGGCTTTCTAAAATACTCAGCTTTTTATCCAGGGGTTTAAAGTGAATTGTCACTGTAACTCACCAGGTCATAAGTAAGATAAAAATCGAACTGCAACGTAATATGAAGGTAAAATTTAATTTTAAGCCTATTCTATAAAGCTGTGGCAGAAGTTGGTCCTAACGTAGCTGACAGATTGAAGCCAGCTGATTCGAAACAACGACACGGACGACTTGGTCGATACGAAAAAGCTTTGCAGTGCAATGAAAGGATGACAACAGTAAAAAAATATACTAAGGTGTTTTATTTATATATATATATATATATATATAGTTTTAAAAAATACACTCTGATATTATTAAGTTTTTATCTACACATGGTTAATACTTGAATCCTTTCAAATGTATCACTTTTTTCCTACTGCAGATATCCGAAATTGTGGAGGTTCTATTCAGACACTATTAATATCACTGGGCTATTGGTTCGCCAATGACAACTAACATTTCGCTGTTATGATTCTTAAACCTTTCAGTGTTACTAGTTTTTTAGCGTAGATTTTATTTTTAAAGTATCTTCAAAACGAAAAGTCCATCGGAGCCAGCTTTGGAAAATGGACGGCGTGTTTAATAAAACTTGTTGTTGTTTTCGAGTGTGTTCTTCTTAAAATATGCTCACGAAGATATTTTCTTACGTTACAGTGACAGCGAGCAGATAGTCTTCGGAAAAAAAGTAGGTTTGATGTAGATACGGGATTGCGGTAAATTACGGTAACTAGTACCGATAGCTATATTATCAAAAAGGAATAATTCCTTTGCTTGAAATGTTCACCACACCATGACTCCTACTATGTTTACGTGGTGTTTTTTCATAACATGTCGATTAAATGTGCTGTTCATTCCTTTCCCCGAAACATTACTTTCAACCACACCATCAAGTAGCATCTATAAATGTGGTTTCTTCCATCCGGATCATTTTTATTGATCGAATGTACCATACCTGGAGGGAGTATAATTTTACTATTTACGTCTTACAATGCGATAGACACTTGTGAGCTAATTATCGTACAGATTTTAAAAAGTATAGTGAAAATCTTGACGAAATACAGAATGCGCCTTATGAAATCTGTATGAGTGAGAGTAAGTTGCTCACTTTCCTTAGCGCAAAGCGTCTTCTCAAATCTCGCATCGTAAAACCTAAACTGAAAATCTCCTGCACTGTATAAAGGTATATACTAGCAGCAATACTTCAAAGCAACTCACTACTAACGTGCACAACCCTGGATAAATTTTCCTATGCTGCAAGTATATACAGGAGCCCATTTACTTTGTAGAGGTTTTTATTGGCTTGACCTGAGAACATGTACGATCTGCCAATTCGCCAAATACTGTAGGCTTGCCTACCTCAGAAAAACTAAAAGGAAAAAAATTACAACCTTACTGATTACGTGCCCACAAGCTAATAACAAATAAGCTACCAAGTAGAAGGAGTTCGTAAACAATTGCCACGTTAGCCTACATCCTCTTCCATTGAAGCCTGCTAAAATTAGAAGACATATAATTGAGAAATTCAGGGTTCACGGGACACCTGGGCAACTTGACCTAGCAGCTTAAATATAGTAATATGGAATTTGAAGGACCACAGAAAAGGTTGAGATTGACTTGAAAACACGGAGAATCTGCATAATTTTCCAAACAGTTTGGGGTTGCCCGCCTCAAAAGAACCGAAGGGGGAGAAATTTTGCTTGATAGAATTGAAAAAAGACGAAACAAGGCATTTCGACAATGAAGACCTGCTTCAATAGTTAAAAGGGTCTGTAAAAAGAGAAACCACCGGAGCAAAGGATCGAAGCTATGGTCCTGTAAACCGTTGAATTTTGCTATTCTATCTACTAAAAGGAATTCATTTCACGTATATATAAAGACTATTTCTAAAACGACTTTAACGATTTTCGTTACATTATATAAAAGTAAATTTAATTATAAAGAAACATCGGAAAGTAAACTACATGTCTGGCAAAAATCCGTTTTACTCTAAAAAATATTTTGCATAGAGTTTACAGAGACCACCATATTATGTTGTTTAGTATCGAACGCGTCAAACGTTAATCTTCTGCATTTAAAAAAGCACTACTTAGCAACAGCGCGAGATTTCGCAACACTTTTTGGAGATACATAAATTACTTTTACTATTATTTTTTCAAAATTTCGACAACTTTTTACGGATCTCCACATAATGTCAAAATGCTCTTGCACTTCTTCCTAAACTTCTACACCACCGGAATACATAAAAACTAATTATGCGAACAGTAGAATACCATATATAATAATTATTATTATAATAGGGCACACTTAGATTACAATTCCAATAATTGTATTTCTTTTGTTTTGTATACAGAATAATCTAATATTGCAAATATTATAAGTGCCCTCCGTCGCGATAGAAACAGAGTGACAGTAGCCCCTCTGTCTATATTTAACCGCAAAATGTCATTATTTGTAACGAAATAACCTTGAACAAATATCTTGTAAACCTGGATTAGCCCTGAATGGGAAAATATTATTGGTAGTGCTAAAGTGGTTCAATAAGTTTGCTGAAAGTAACAGTTATAAATAAGTGTACCGTACATTCAAGGAAGTTTTGTATAATATATATATATATATAAATGACCTAAACCTTAAACTAATAAATATAATTTCAGATCTCTCTAGAAGTATCTGAAGTAACATACCACTAACCGCTATCTTTAACGCATACCGCCTATACTTGATGTTATAAACAGAAAAGTTTATTCAAACAAGCTAAGGCTAAAAGTCTATGACACTTCGTGTCACTACTATACGTATACGCTGGCTAGAACTTCGGATGATTTTGTAAGTTATCAGGCCTTTGTAACTTCTGCGGAGTTCTTTCCGGTGTGGCACCCTGTCTGGCACAATCGGACGCTCCGACGGAGTTATAATACGCATTCAGTCTTAGCCGACACGACTAGTTTCGTGACAATGTAAGCTTCGATAATCACAATCAAATAGAATGTGGCTGTTTAGCATTGTACGAGCAGAGAGCCCGCTTTGGACATCATATTTTCTCATTGTAATTCCAGCGAAATAAACAATTTGTTAGGTCATAACATTCCTGTCGCGTCAAAAATCCTTTTCGTTAGCTCAACCGAGAAAACTTTTATAAGTAATTGCTCTGAAAGCTCCGGTGGCGACAGGCTGGTCAATATATATCGTTATCTGAGATTTACTTTCGATACAATGATTGCCTTTAAGCATTTCTATTATGACCTTGTAAATGAGAGAGCACCAGCGTGCATGCCAGTTTTACCGTTCTCACGTGAAAAATCGTCTTTCTTCCCTTTTTTTTTGTATGGAGCCAACGTCCTTTTGTACGGTATCCACGTCAGATCAATTAACTCTTTTTAAAGCGAAAACTGTGGTCGACTTCATCGCATGGCGTTCTTGATGGCTTTACATTAGTGATGCCTTTATTTCTCCAGTAGATATAGATATGATCATGCTGCTTAAACTGCGCTTTGATATGCTTCGTCGATTCCGTAGCTGTACGGTACGTTGTTATTCCCAGCTGCGACGAAGACGAAGCTTTCAGTCACTTTTTATTTATAAAGGGCTGTAAATTTCTCTCAACGCAAAAGGCCTTTTTTGTTCGTTTTTTTCTCAGTACTATCTAGTTAGAGGATCGCGTACTCTCAACCTCTGAAGTTCGTTTCGACCGTATCTTAGAACTCTCGTGGGCGCCTCTCTGCTGTGCTTTCGAACTATGATTAACCTCCGGAATAAAGGTTCTAATAACCAAACGTTTCAGCTGTTTTCATTTGGCGAAGTGTTTCGTGTCACGTGTAAAAAGCCTGCTTTAAACATCGCATTCTATCATGGTAATTCTAGTGAAATTTCTTGGAGAAATTATCGCGTCCAATCTAAAATTTGATTTATCGGCGGGAACGCAGAGTATCTCGTCGTAATATTATTGGCTCAAGTGAAATATCTTGGGCGGAGCAGCCACTGGCGATGTGTGTGCCGTACCTAACCTGACTCCCTAGTACAGCGGGTGCTGTTCTGATATTGAAACTCATTGAAGTACGAAACGCATTGAATAGCTCCGAAGTAATGACAAATTTACAATATGGCTCTCTAAAAGTTGTCTAAGGACGAACCCTGGCAGTCGTTTCTATGGGTTCCTTGTACAGCGAAACAACAATAAAATTACCAAATGGACCTGCAGATGTCTGTTGGGGAATGTCGAACTGCTAAACGAACGCTTGATGCGTCATTTTCTGATGATCGTCAAGTACGAGCTAATAATGCTGGAATTCGCAGCGAGTTGAATCGTTCTCACTGGCGCACATAGTTCTTTAGTACAAATCTGCCCGTAGCGGGTGGTTCGGCTTTGTTATAGCGGACATAAGCCCTAGGTTAGGTCAGCCGTTCAGTTTTAGATATGCCAAGATGAGATCGTCTTCCTCTTGTATCTCCTATACTTAAACTCAGAGCAACTGCAGTTCATACTTGAAACCGTAACAAGCGCAACGCGACAGAGATCTTCTGATGATCAGGACAACAGGAGCCTTAAGACCATATGTTAGCTTGGTCGATGGTCTCACTCCTTTCTGATGTCTCCAAAATAATCTGATCCATGGCCAGAAAGGTGCACGTGTCAAATAAGCTTTTTGTATAAATGTAGGTGCGTATATGCGCAATGCCTCTAAAATCAGGCTTTCCCGTTAAAGTCAAATGCAGCGACTTTAACAAAATGTCGGCATCCTCAAAGCCGCGATCTTTCAGCTTTCTTCAAAAAAAAAACAGAATAGTACAGGAAAACAGAGAACTTTCTCCTTGCTCGTAGGTCACCATTCCATTTCCAACTTTCTAGTATTTTTCTCATTCCGTCTGTTCTAGCCCCTTCCTGTGGTGTATATCAGCCGGGTGCGTTGGATCCCAGATCGTAATGGATAAAAGTGAATGATCTGACCTTGTCAATCCTAGCCGACCATACTAACTGTTAAACTGTTAACGTAGTCTTCCATTCGATCCATCTAACCCGTTCTGCCATACTTTGCGCTTTCTTTCTTGTTTTAAATCATAAAGAAATGTTCCTGCCGAAGCGAAACTGACTGGCAGAAGACAAAGCATACCAAGGCTGAGTTTTCGACTGCGATATTTTTGGACACACACGATATTTTCCCTAGCCTAATTGCCGAACGCTGTCATTTACGTGTCCGATATGCAAGCACAAGGCCCTATATTGATATCATATCCTATACTATACTGTACCATTTCATGGACGTGACAAGTATAATGTGTAGTTAGAACAACGAGATTCATTCGACAAGGTCTGAACTGTCCCCTTGTAAAAAGGATGTACAAGTCGATATAGCCGCCGTCTGCTCAAACGAGGGGTGTTTGAATTCACGTGCGTAAATAGAATTGAGTTTGCGCCTCAAAAGGCCTGCTGACATAGCTTCCCGTCTCCCACTCCAATAGTGCCTCTACGTCCGCGATCGTTTCTCTTTATCAGCCAAACAGAAGCCTGGGTCAATGAAACATAAACGAAATCGGAATCGAAATGCAATCATTGGTACGGTCATCGACAAAGAGGCACTTATTTCTGCGGTGAAACAAACGTCACGCCAGTCTTGCCAAAAAAAATTACGCCAGGTTACGCAAATACTATCCTGTAGCGGTTCGTCAACGCCGAGCCAAAATTCTCACTGTCAGTATGCAGATTGGACACATAACATGACGCTTGATCCGCCTTTTATTTGTTTGTTGAGGAGAATACCGGGAAAAGTCCATAGTGCACCTGGCTTTTTAATGATGATCAAGTCATACATCGGCCGACCAAAATGTGATGACAGTATTAATCAACCTAACGATCCTCTTGTCAATGTATCTGCTGTGTGTTCTGTCCGGCCCGCCAAACGACCAGGTGCCACAAAAATAGCATCGGGAGGGAGCGAAGTATGTTTACCTCAACTTCGCCGCAAAACTCGGGGCGCTGGGTGTTATTCACTCCTACTGATTAACAGACGATAACATTATTCCACGGTGGGAAACCTAATTTGACCGCTCACACATATACGTAGATGAACATGTACCCTTTCACTGAACATATTTCCAGAAGAACGCCTTCGATTGAGCTGATTCCAGTCTATAACTAGAGAAGATGAAATATCTAGGTATGCAAGACACCACTTTTATTTGTTAAACTCCTTATACTGAGCGAAGGTCGACATTGATATAAGCCAGTATTACCCAGTTAGTTCCAGTGTTCCGCCAGCAGACTAATACCTACCAAAGGATGTAAAAAACATCGAATAGGCTGATAACAATTGTCAATCAATGCTTGCGCCAAACGCTGCATCCCGCCGTGGACAGTGCCGTGAAAACAGGAGCCTTATTTCAAACAAAATTGAAGCGTTCACTTATAGCGGTGCAATTGGTGGTGTGGCAGGAGACTCAGATGTAAAAATGGTCGTTTAACTTTATTTTAAACAACACGTCACGCAACTGGTCAAATCTACAAAAATATTAGATTTTTCATCACAAGAAATCTAGAGGTTTGTATGAATCAATTGTTTTATTAGACATATGAATCGCCTGGACGTGCTATTTAAAAGAAGTATGTTAACCTTCTTCAAACTGTTGAAACACTTTTTTCTTGACAGACCCTGCCGCTACTTTCCACTCGAAGGAAACAAAATCTATGCTTCATCTGGGGTCTCAATCTTGCCGCAGCGAAGACTACGTCCAATTATATAAGTAAATCTTGTAAAGCACCTTTTTAATACCGAATTTCGCTTCCATCTGAGATACACGTTTAGACTAACTTTCAAAGTCATAAAAGACGTTTAGATTAATGCTGCTTCTGCTAATCCTATATGTAGTGATTTAGATATTGGAAGCAGAAAGGTTTTTGCCGTATTGTTATACACGTCACCTTTAAGCTGATAAAAATATATTTCAAGTTTGAATCTTGTGTCCGGCGTGTGTTGACTTGGTGGCCGGCAAGTATTTCATTTGTCCAATTTAATAGATCGAATTTGATCTTTGTCAATAAATAAGATAGCCTTGCTCCGTGTGCCGATCAAATCCGGCCTTTGTCACTGATTCCTGAATCACTTGTAGTCTTGTTAGCATTGAGTTCAATCTTCATAAGCGGAATGGCATCCGACACCGGAGTTAGTTGTCAGTATCGGACTCCGTTAAGGCTTCCTCTAGCATTTTCATTCACCGTGGAATCGCCTGTTTTAGAACGGCCGTACATGGATGGAACCGTCTGAGAAAGTCGAAAGCAGGGTCACCCTTTGATTATACTCAGGCTTACCTAGTGAACTTGTTTCGGGAAAGTCCTATTTTCGATTTTTTTTCTACACATGAATGCTGAAGGCTTTTACAATCTTCTATTCCGTGCGCAAGGGCTTCGGAGTTTTTTTTTTTGAAGTTCGAACGTACTCACCATTCAATAATCGTTTTCGTTGCGTCCTCGACAAATTCAGATATGACTCTAATAGGCAGGGTCGCTCGTTGTACGAGTTTCTCCGACTGGCCTCTGCTGCTTATCATGTTCTGAAGTTAACCATAGGCTATTGACACCTCCTATCAGTACTTTCTTACTATTATATAAGATCATGAATTTAGTTGTTTTCGGGCTCTTGAGATTTTTGGCGTACCAGTACGAAATGTGTGGAGTGCACGCATAGCTTCGTAACGTTCTTTATACCATCGGCTTCTTATTGGCGTGAATCAAATTGTGGCCCAGGCAGTGTGCTGCCATTACGCTGCTTAACCCCTCAGTCGCCTTACGATTTTTCCGCAAAATGAACCTTTTGTACGGAAATTTTCATCCGCGTAAACTTAACATCATTGTTGGCTCGATTCGTTTAATTTCTGCGGTGTTTGGCGTGAATTTATTTACCAGTGAAGACTTACTAGATAATAAAAGATAAGCTAGAAACGGAGTCATTAAATAGGCGAGTCACGAATTTTCCACGAAATCAACGTCAAGACTGTCGATAAAAATAAAAACTTGACGTTTCACTGGGAGAGCTCGTGAAAGAGTTACGGAATCCTACACGACAACTGTAGCGTGAAATATTTTGTAGTGGTACTTTTGTCCTCGCTTGGATTTTATAAAACCTGCGAATGCGCTAAGAATCGGTGCCTCGTTGGCCATCGCACTTCTATGACACGGCATTAGAGATCATTGAAATCATGACTTTTAATCCTTTGTTGTTTGTGAGTGATAACTTTACATCATTTAATATCATTAAATGTAACCGTTACAGATTAATACAATATCATTGAACGTCTCAGTCGCTCTTGTAGTTCAATGGGCTGGGAACAACGAACATTCCGGAGTTTCAGTCAGTTCGTTCGCGGAGTACATAATCAGTAAATAGGATTCAGCAATTTCACTAAACGAATAGTATAGTAGCGCCTCTTTTAAGAATTGTTGAAGCGTCTGATTGTGGCTAATCATCAGACCTTTGTAGCTCCTAATGAATCCCTCGTAGGTAGGCGTCCATTGCACAAATCCCTGAACAAAACCTTACACTTGCATACAAATTTAGTAACAAAAAACCATATAACACGATGGCAAACGGTTATCTTCGTTCGACCACGATGCTAAATCGTATTCTATACAAGGGTGAATCGCACTCTACCTTAAGGCTTCTTAAGTCTGCCATTTTCGTATAGTGGCTCGATTACTTTCCTTTTTGCGGAAAACGATGCTTGTATTAAAACATAGTTCCTTTTAAACACACCTATATGAATGGATACGTTCCATTCTGCCTAGTAGAGTTCAATTATTAGCTAGTGGTGTTTAACTACGTGTGGTGGAAATAAAAATTTTATGAAATAGTCACCAATTTCGTTCCTATATCGGGACATTAAACTTCATGTTTGCTTATGGAGTGCCCGCATATGCACAGGTAAGTTGTAGAAAAAGCCCTGGGAAAACGTGTGTGAAGTAAGATTGAATATATATACAAAGTAGCAGTGAAATATGGTTTAACGTCTATAGGAACCAGAGAAGTTACGACTGCTCCTAAGAGGATTCCAGTGGCAGATAGCATGACCCGGAAAACTTCCCCAAATGAGACCGGCAATTTTCTTATAGAGACCTTTCGCATTACAAGCTACGTGGGCACCGTACGACCTGATCATATGTTTTTCGACAAGTACATGGTCTCTTTAAGAAGGTCATACACATAGTGGCTCATCGTAAAGTAGTACACAAGGCGCTGAAGAATGTCGACAAGATGATTTCTTTTGCAGCGGCTCTTAAGAAACTACAATATGACATTATCGCAAGGCCAGAGTTATTAAAACTAAACGATGACGTTTGGATCGGTGAGAAAGAATTCCGCACATGGACTTCCCAAGCTTTGTACAAGCACTCGAAAGCCAGGGCGATATAACAGTCTCTGTTGATATGGCGTTCTGATAAGGAATCTAGCAGGAGACACATCTGCAAAGGCATTTTCTACGGCCATTGAGTAGACCAGGGTTGCCAAATACAGCTTTGTAGTTAGTAAACCTATACTGAACTTTGCTGGACGCTGGTCCGCGCTGGCGCGATATACTAACCACGAAGCTCCCAACAAATTCTCCTCTCACTTAATTAATCAGCTGAAAGTGTCATGACTACAGATGTTTAAAACACGTTCTCAAGAAATACAAACGAGAGCGCCCATCTTGCTGTAGCGGTGCTAAGGCGGATCATCCCGCAAATTCGAGTG
This sequence comes from Varroa destructor, assembly GCF_002443255.2. Classification (NCBI taxonomy): domain Eukaryota; kingdom Metazoa; phylum Arthropoda; class Arachnida; order Mesostigmata; family Varroidae; genus Varroa; species Varroa destructor. The sequence continues at coordinate 57,657,930 of NW_019211456.1, read as the reverse complement.
GAGTTTTGCCCAGAGTACACAGAGGGGATAATGAGTGAAGGTGGCAGACGGAATCAGATTCCTTTTCCTTCTCTGTCGCGTCGGCCAGGCACTCAACAAGTTGTCGATTCAGGCGGTCGAATGCTACGGACCGAAATAGGTTTGAAAACGCTACGAACGCAGAGGACAAGACAAGATAGTGAAAGCAAAACAATGGCTTCTGCTTCCACAGGGAAACAGGACTCTGGCGGCGTCGAGAGTCCAGAAAATAACGATTATAGTCCTCTGCTTAAATATGGCAATCTTCTAATAATAATTAGTAGGCCGCACGTAAAGAATGACAGCCGATTGGCCTTCCCTGGACTCTTCAAGTAGCCACTATTCCAGCATGCAGTGCTATTAAATGAAAAGTTGGATTAAGAGTAAACTAGAAAGGAATAATAATAGTAAAATAATTAATTAATGTAAAACACGCTCACTGCCAGTCTGCAGTGTAACGGTTGACTTTTGCTGAGACACTTTGCACAACAAGGGATATCATTGTTTGGAATTTAGTCGAGGGTTTTTATTTCTGTACCAGTGCCCTGTATCTTGAGTCCGCGATGGTGAAAATGTTACGGAAACAGTAGATAGGCGCGTATTGCTGCTGGTAGATATTGCTTGAATAGGACTTATTTATACAAACGGTGTCACTAAGGCGTAACGCCAAAAGCGCATTATGACTTTAAACTTAAGTGTTTTTTTTCTTCTTCCAGTAATAGTCCTATATTTAGTAATGTATATATACTGCATTTTAGGTAGTAAGAGAATCTATTGTCAACAGCCAAGAAATGAATACCTTACGATTGTGCTCAGCTTTCCTCGACACCGATACCACTGAAAAAGTGGATGAATCGAACTAAACACGTCATGCTCATCTTAACACTATATTGTTTTCCAAGCCTGAAGTATAGATGAGTGTCGATAAGCGAGCAATTAAGAAATCTTAGAAGAGAAACATTCGTGTACATACTTGTCTAGCAGAGACGATTTTAGTATAAACTGATCATCAAACTGATGTGAGCGCCGAATGACTTTTGGCTTCAATGAGAAAATCGGTCAAGCGTATGAAACTCTAGAAATGTTTAACTGATATATATATATATACACATGTATATATTAGGAATCACGTGTATGTATAGTGATGTTTATCAAATATAAGAGGATGCACGAAGTTATAACACTTAGTAAGCAAATGTTTGAAAAGATAGAATGTTTTTTAAGAATCTTAACATTCTATAGTTTCTTATAGCATAGATGCATCAGTAATGAATACCGTTATGTACTGATGTTTACCGATTCAATCCATACAATACAGATCGTTCGTTGCTTATCGAGTATAGTAATAAGCTCTGGCGACTACCTGACCGATGGATCTCTCGACGTTTCTAGCTGCTTACTGAAGCAGGTGAATGAATATGGTTAAACTACACAAGAGCATGCAATTCTCAACCTAGGTAAGGTAACTTGTTCGATTTGTCCAAAATGTGCTCACGAAAAGAAAATATGGTAATGTTAGTAGAGCTTTCTATACGGTCAGCGTTTGAAGTCTGCTATTGGAAAAAAATCTTTTGCCAAATGTAATAAAATAACAAAAATTTGTTTGGCTCGACTTTGATGCATACTCTATATCAAAAAAGCGCATTGATAGGCAACTGTGAAATATGTAAAAGGGGGGAGCTGAAAGGCAATGACTCACTCCACAAGTTTTACTAGAAAAATATATGACATGGACATCTTTTATGCGTTTTGAATTGGGTTTCGGAACTCATTTGGGCGAAAATGTCTCATTATTTTTTAGGTTTAAAGAAATAGGTGTACGCATATGACATTTTACATTAGCCACCAGCTGTATCACAATGATCTTTATATCATAACAAGAGCCTTCAATAAATAATGATCAAGTATGCGACTTCCGTTAAATAGAATGATCAAATAAGGATAGTGTCTGAAAAGCCCACATGTAGAAATCAACAGAAAAAGAGTTGCGGTGGGTTTTATGTATTCCATCCATTCATTCCGAGGGCCCGGTCGGCAGCTCACTGCTTACGCACAATAGAAATCACCTCTTAAGGATGATCAATTTATTAGGCCGTTTCAATGGGTTTTTGCAATGCAAGAGCTTGTTAACGTTGTAGCAGATCTCACCTCGACACCCGCAACTAGTTACACCGTTCGGATTCGCAAATCTTTTATTGTCTTTTACAACCCAATATAGTATAAAATGTATGGACTACATACTTGCTTTAAGCCATGAATTTTATGTTACTTGCTTCCGCTAAAATAACGGTAGATTGCTACCACCAGTAGGAACAACGAAAACCGTAGCGGAAGATATGAGAAACTAGTTAGATAGTAGACAAGTCGACAAGGAAAAACATATGTTCACATGCACCTTTCTAACGAGTGAGTGATTTTTTGAAGATTGGTAAAGAATATTTTATGAAAGACTATGCTGTAAGATTAGTTCTACTTTCGCATACTCTTGGAAATATTATTTTATTGTTAATGCTTAAATATAAGTTTTAAATGAACTAATGTTTGAGCGCAGTTGAAGTGCAGTTCAGATCGACGATGAGTACGGTGTTAAAAAACAATCTATCTTAATCAAAAGAACATTCAGGCAGCCAGAGCAAACACGCCAGCAGAACATGAGGGCCGATATTGAAATGCGTTTATAAAAGTGTTTTCAATTAGTATACAATAGTACAATATATATATATATATATTGTAACGCTATTAGCAGTTAGAAACTCAGTTGGACTTGTCATATAGATCAGTCTATGGTATGTCACGTCCTTATTCGTTCACGAAAACATCCAGCCTTGGCGCATCATCGTCTTTTTTTCGTATCGGGTATGCTATTTTTCATTAAGGCACAATGAAATGCACACTTGACGCTCACCTCAAAGTGTCCTTAGGACGAACATTTTTTTTTTTTACTGAACAATAAACTAAAGATAAATGCGGAAAAGCAGTAGAAAACTACAAAGAAACAACTACAATTTAATCAGATAGACTTCTGAAGTCTAGAAGCTAAAATATATAATCATATTATATACTATAAAATGTCAAAGACGATATATGATATTGCATCACCTTCGACAGTTCCGCTAGTTCTTGTAACCGTTGTTCTAGCTATGAAAATACTTTATATATATAAAAATGTTTTATATATTAGATATTAAAAATAGAAAAGTACATCATTAGACCTCAAAAGTAGCATGATATTCTCTTGTTTTTTTTTTCACTCCATTGAGTTGCTGTTGAAATCTTCTACTATTAAAGCTGATAAAGATAGGCCCATATTTGGTTTTTGCGTTGCCTTCTTCGTGGATACTAGACAAGCTAAACACACAGGAGACTTTCGAATGACAAGTTCACCATCAAGTTACTGCTGCGGAACTAACTTTTCGCATCTATGTATTATGTTTGATGAAGTTTTGAAAATACTATCACTATATGATATTGTTCCAAATCAATTTTCAGTGTCTAAAATCAATTTTAAAAACTTATAAAGGCTTATAATGATCAGCTAAAAGATGTAAACGAAACAGTTCTACTGTTTCTACCTTGAAGTTTTCCATTCTGTACGAGAAATAGTAAACTACTTTGGAAATGGCTAAAAATCACTGCTCAAAAAATTATTCGCAGTTTCATTTTAGGGGATGTTGTTTGCCACGTGTTGGACTCACATATAGAAATTCATTTATACAAGCATTTTCTGGCTAACGAATATAATTTGATTAACTAACACAATATATTGCTGGCCACTGTACAATGCAGAATCGGTATTGAGCATCGCAGAAAAATTTTGGCTAGGTCTGACACAGAGCTCTAAAACAATTTGTCGTACCTATATAAAAGTGTATTCTTCACAATATAGAGCAACGGTCTGCGATGACAATAATGGGCTTTAGTGCGATTGCGGTCTTCATATTATGAGGCGACCAATTTCCTTTTTTGTAGCGTTTGCGTAATAAATAGAAGCATCTGTTCCTGCAGCTATTGTCGCCACTAGCCCTTGTTTCATTCCACTGAAAAAATAGAGTGTATCAGTGATTAAATATCATGGTACATTAGATAATGTTACAAATTAAAGTGAACCTTAAAAAGAAGATAGAAGAATGTGTCTAGATATAAGAGAATTTTTTAATTTGCCTTTTCCATCCGCTTTTATTCATCTATATAGTATATGTATTCATATTCACTGTGATGGCATGTAGATTAGCACAAGGTAGTTTGGTCAGAGACATTATCTGGGGCTGTTTCGGTATGCTGAAGAGTCCGCACTACATTCGACCGTTTGATGATCATATACATTAGATAAAGACTATAGGTACACGGCCTTTAAAGTGGTATTAGTCTATCTATCGTACACATACCGTTTTCAATTCAAATTCAAGCAGATTGAGATCTAGGAAAAAAACAGATTACATAATGGATAAATGGCGCGAAGGGTGAATATCTGCAGCCCTGATGTGGGCATTTCTTGTTCATGTTCTTTTCCTTCCGTGTCTTTGCTTCCTCTTGTGTACGTCAGCTGTAGATATCGGAGTGCGTAGTCTATCTCTGTGGAGCAACAATCACGTTTTGATTTTACGTACATTACCATGTTAACTCGATTGTTAAAGGCTTCAGACACAAGCTTCTGTCTGAGCATCCTCAAAGGCAGCCCATCGTGCAGCTTACTATTAAGCAGCTCGAATGTTCATCAAAATTCAAGATGCGGGTGGCACACGATGACCGCACACACTCCCTATGAAGTAAAAATAAAAGTGGAAGATTATTTAAATCCCAAAGTAGTTCATGCTAGCTAGATCTCCTAACACTACCTAATAGTACAGATGGTATTGCGCGTGAGCTATCACAGCACAGATATCCTAAAAACGGCCCGCGTACTGACTTTAGGGTTTTTGCCACTCAGTGGCTGCTCATCATCCTTTTCCGTTATTTCTAATTAGGAGACAGGTAATTACTAACGAAAACGTTTGTGAGTCGCTACTAAATACATAAACTAGTTCCATATGCGAGCTCTCACACGTTTCATTGGCTATTTATGGCTTGATGAAAATAGACGTTCACAGTTACTGGGGCCGAGTATTCGAGTATTTAGTTCGAAAAAAAAGGGAGTGAAAAAGGAAAAACAAGGAAGACGCATTTGCGCCTTGTAGCAGTAGAATCACATCAACATTACGTTTGGAGCTAAAATCCTCAATTATTTCAAATGAACACTGATAGTGTCAGGGGATAGATGCTGCGGTGCACAAAGTACTTACTGCGTGTTTACGTATGATTACTCACCATTCTTCATAGCTTAGCTCTAACCGAACTCAACTCTAGGAACGCCTGTATGAAAAAGATAGGTAATGGTTTGCAATTACTAGATAAGAGCAGCACCAATGTATTATATACATAAGGAACTCAAAAATGCCTGCTCATAGTTAGCCGTCCAAGGAGCCCTTCCGTGGATTGCCCTCTTTTCTCTATGTGAAATACACAGGGATAAAACGCTGGCAGGATTATGTGAGCAGCCTTATTAACGCTGGTTTGAGTCACTTTATGGGCAAACGAGGTTAATATTGTAAATACCGCCTTCAAATGCGGGTATATTCGCATTGCTCGTAAATACTACATCAATCTGTGACAATAACCGGAATGCTAATCCGAGTTTTGAAGGAAGACGTTTACCTAAATACGATTATGTCTCTAATAATATTAGGGCAATTTTTGAAAAATATGACTATATGAAATTAAAATCATGTACTCTGATTCTAATGAAGTAAAGATGTGGTGAACTAGTATCCTCTAACAATAGCTTATAAGGATTATTAGGTTCAGATATAATAAATACTTGAAATGGCAGTTAAAGACGCCAATGTGTTTCTCTCGTTTATCATATATCCTAAGGGTATCAGATAATACAATGTTGTGTATTGGCCTTTAGCTGTGCTGACAAGCAGTTTAGTTTTAATCTCTTGGAAAAATGGCAACTTTGGAAATTGTGAAACTGAAACAAAAAACAAATTTGTTTTTCTGTTTTTTTTCTAGGTCTAGTAATCTTAATGTCATTACAAAATACTTCTGACACCTTGTACGCGTTGTCCACTATCTAAATGTTTGCAAAAAATTTCGCAATTGAAGTGGCGCACAAACATCAGATCATATATGCTTCCATATGGAAACGCCGTTGATTTCAAGATCAATGCATTGTTCTTCGAAAATTAAACTCATTACAAAAACCACAATAAGATATCTCTAGTGTATATTTATTCCAATACTTCATGTAGCGTCGATAATAGACAATTATAGCATAGAAGCATTTGGGGGGGGGGGGGGGGACAATGAACGAAATTACAATTGTAGGGATCATCAGAGGATCGCCGCTCTTATAGATTTGAAGCTGCGAATTGTGAGCGATGGCGGAAACAGTGCCAGCGTGATAATTTCCATCTGTGTGCTGATTAATAGATTTTGAATAGTTATGCCATGTTTACCATCCATGACGAAAATTGAATTTCCTCTGCCTAGATCGACTTGATTAAGTGATGGTCTACTTCCACTGACGCCATTGGACTTTTTTTTGGAAGAGATGATAATGCGATTGGGGTTTCTTTGTACGAGTAGTAAGTTTATAGAAGTAGCATTCCGTTCAGGTAGGTCACACTAACCTTTGGGTACAAGTGAATCCTTTTAACTGACCTTACAAGAATTCCGTAGATATCTCATCATTAGTAAAATAATTTGTTCTCTATATTTATCCTAATTGTTCCTACCTAACGAACTTTAACGAATCTGATGTTATATACTATTAAGAAGAATTCTCTAGTAAAAAAGTCTAGACCAACCGCTCAGGAATCCAAAGTTTCAGCCAGGAGTCTAATAAAACAGTGTTTAATAGCGGTACCAGACGTAAAACTCGAAACATATAATACTGGATGTAATAAGACCGATTTGAAGCCTTACTTCTGGGTGCCCGGATATCGACAGCGACCGGCTTCTTAAAAAAAATTAGATCAGTTCGCGATTCGTAGCCAGTCTTCGCAGTTCTTCTGTACCGGTTTTTCTACGAACAGAGACAAACACGAGTCTACGTGCCTGCTGAATCTATCGGTTTCACTGCCGTGTGCCTGCTCTCCGACTGCCCTCTTTTTTAGTAGTACCCAAAATACCTGAAGCTCGCACGCATCGTTTCCTCAACGATATTATTTTACTCTTGAGTTTAAAAATACACTTCTGGTAGAAATGATCAATTCCTCTATTTAGCAACGAAATTGATTCTCGACAAGGAATTCGGTCTACTAGAATAAAAAGCGACCATGTTAGGGACCTTTTTAGGACGTTATTGTTACTTTTACGATCACTAGTATAAAAACTATTTTTGTAGTTGTTTACATTCCAAAAATGACCATTGATCCGCGAGTCCGTTTTGGCTCAACATCGCATTAGCTCTTATGGCTAAAAACACCCAGATGTGGCTTTAATATCGTCAGTTTGTTATTTAGCATATTTGCTAAGGAGCTGAAGTCGACATGGGCACTTGCGTTTTACTCTTGTTCTAAAAATTACAGAGTTATAGAGCCTAAAATTAGGTTGCACTTGCACTGTAATTTCTTTTTGAAATGATTAACTCGCTTTCATATCATCGGTATTATGAATAAAATAAGCCTCTGACCGCATCATGCCACTTTTTCCATTTTACATTTAAAAAATATTTTTCTCCAGAAGAAAAAAAGTAAGTTTTTTTTTTCTGAAATGTATTTTATGAAGTATATATATCAGACAGAAGTGAACTATTCAATAGAACTCGGTAGACTGCAAAACTAAATCCGGCTTGAAATAACTCGGAAGCAATGCATTTCATTGTCAAGCATGATTTAAAAGGAATAGCTATAAATTCAGTAGGTGCAATCAGCACTCTAAAATGGTCTCCTACACAGGCGACTTTGGTTAATCAACCTTGCAGCAATCTCGATGAGTACATTTATAACGACTTCTCTAGTTAACAGGACGAAAACGTGCAGTTTATCTTATATGAGGCCTGATTGAAGTCAGTACAAGTTATGAAAATCAGCAGCAGCGACGGCCACTAGTTTCACCTTAATGTTAACATTGCTCTTTAATGAAAACGTATTTCCATAAACTTCAAAATTAAGTCCTTGCGCATGTACAGGATTATTCTTGGGCTAAATAACGGCTATCCTTTTCGAATTCTGTGTATCAGATTGCTGTATTTCAGTTGGCCTTTGCTGGTGGAGAGGGTGGACTGGATGTCGGCATCCAACTGCATGAGGATATTTAGAGGAGAATCTGTGCTGAACTAGATCTGAACGGGCCTCCTTTTGATAGTACGCGCACAAAAGGCCATAGAATCTATTGTGCTTTTTCTTACAGTATTTGCCTTTAACTTGGAAAAAAATTTCAACACGTCGGGGGTAATTTATAGCGGAGTCTATTCATAACATAGAATAATGATACATAAAAAGCTTTGTATCGATTAGCTTCACACCGTAAGGCGAAATTGCGATTAAGTTTCAAAGTTCAAATGGTTACCTTGTTCTCTTAGTATGGCAAAATCTGGTGCAAGAATTTCAAACCATAGTCTAACCCATCTGCATTTTGTTTGTCATCGTTCGCTCTGAAGAAATAAAGGTGCTGATACCTATTAAATTCAATGCCGGTACTTAAAGGTTTTGGATTCGATCGCCATGATTTATTGACTTCTGAAATTATAGTTGTATATTAATTATATATATAATTAACACCGACACCATTATAGTCCCTACCGGTCATGCGCTAAAAGCTGACTAGCAAATACAAGGGTGTACCTAATGAAAAATTCTAGTTCTTAAAAAAAAATCTATTATTAAGGCAGATAGGTTTTGAACAAGGAGGCACAATGCTACGCGGACCTGAAAAAATTACTCAAAAATGTATTCGATCGAAATACACGAAGGTTCAAGTTTAATTTAAGGCATAGTAAATTAAATTCTAAGGCTGCAAGCTAGCATTCGTGACTCTCGCCAGGAAAAGGCCGCTGGACCTATTATCAAGAAAAACGAACAGGCGTTCCGCAGAGCAGTAGCGCTTCGCTGAGAACTTACGCCCATTGGTAGAGATCATGCGTTGTTTATTAGGGGTCATACTGTATATCTGCGTCTATCAAACGAAAAAGAATCGGGAAGAAAGAGTTAAACATAGCCGATATTATGAAGACCACCAACTACATTGACTACAAAGCGTTAGCTTATCGAGTTGAAAAAACTAGAAACAGAACAACCGTCGTTAAATTAAAAAAAAAAAAAATTAAAAAAAGAATATTGGCGACGCTATAATGTCTATTTTCCTAAACCAAGAGTACCACAAATCCTAAGTAGACTCGAAATCTTTCTAGTACACCGTCCTTTAAATCGAATTAACAATTCGGAGCATAAAAGGTTCAAAATCGCAACTGTCAGCTAGATATACTTTTGGACAAAATATTTATAAAAACGATTTCGAATAGCAAGATGTTACCGAAATATTTTTCTCGAAGACCATGTATAGTTCCCTTATTGAAGCTCTACGTACAGCTTTGTTAATGCATTGTAAAGGGCGGTGGTCCTAAATTACCCTAGCACGAGAACCTTCATTTTGTTAGAAAAAATGGAGAAGAACTATAACAAAACGCACGCCCTTCCCAAAAGCCAGCTCAGTCACACTGAAGCCTATGTAATTATGTTGGTTATCCATAAGTCGGATATAAACGATAATACGTAGTTCATCATGGACCACTATCATAATTACTTCGAATGTGACCCATGTGGCGGCGGTATTATTTGCTCTAAATAGTGCGGTACGCTAATATAAGTGCCAATATTTTTTAAAGCAATTACACGCGACATGTTGTTGACAACAACATTGTATGGGACAGCGAACACGCCTGTAGCGGCTCTTCGTAGTATCAGAAGTAAGCCAGTGCCCTCTGGAACGAAAAAATAAACTTGCCATGGCGAAAACAATACGTCATTTTTCAATTTTGAGCTTAAGTCAGCTATTATCTCTCTACCAAGATTTCCTTTATACGTTACAGCTGCGTATATTTCTGCGGCAAACCGAAAGGTACTCAGTTGAGTTTAAATTTCAAAGATTCTATTACAAAAATGATTCAAAAGAACAGTTTGGATACTTTTAAATTTTTCATGCAGAAATTAACGGTCGTTTCTGGGGAAAGAAAGCATATTGCCGATTGGATTATCTAAATATGCTTCAACGTAGAATTTTTTTGAGGCTTTTTGTGCCTTTTTACACTTTTCGGGCAGTTTGGCTGTTTTAAGATTTCGCATATTTTGACCTTTTGATCTAATATCAGCCAGAAATTTAATTTCTGTGGGATTCTTATGTATAGCGCATTTAAGCGGCACTTGAGCAAGTTTACACAAATTAATATCATTTGACGCAAGACTACTGTTGAAAATTATTTATTGATTAAAAAAGAGGCTCCTGAAGGTTATTAGTTGGTGGTTAAAGTTCTGAGCTCAAGTGTTACATGGGGGCGAATAGTAATTATATTGAAGGAGCATGACATCAAAAACGAGACTTTCAGTACAAAAGAAATTCGTTGAATTTTTTGTTTTTGGTTAGATATAGTTAAAGGTGGACTTACGAGAACAGTCTGTATCTATATGTAAAATATATATATATATATATACAATGCAGATTTTTTTTATAAGAGGTAAGTTACTTCCAGTAAGAACGAAATTCAGTTACACGTATTACACCAAATTTCTGGACCACATGCCTTTCAAAAGTGTTGCAAAAAAACCGAATGACCTATATAACTTTCTACACAAACAGTATACAATTTATGTACCGTTAGCCACATGCAGCCCTGTAATTTTTTGCTTAGTAATAAGGCCACACAAAACGCTATCCAAAATTTTTCTCCTCGTATCGATAAGCACAAAAGCGTGCACATATAATGCAGTTCGCCGTTACATTGAACTTGTTTATTTGCAACCATTTTGCTACATTGCTTTCTCGTGGTATTATTATTATTATTATAATACTATTATTGTACTTAATTATAAATATATAATACTTTTTTAGTAAGATGTGACTGTGAATCAGCCTCCTTAGGTTCAAAACATATGAATGAAGAGGAAGCTTCTAACTGATGATACGTAGGTACTTCCCCACTGCGGCAAACGCAGGGGCGTGCAAATGTCACGAAGTATCTAAATATTGTACATACCTCCATTTTACATAACACATTTACCATCCACTTCCTAACATGACGTGTATTTTGTTACTTAGTGCCAATATTATTTTAACGAAAAACCTTAAACATATATAGTGCAAATAGTACCATTAACATGCAACCCTCTGAAAGTGAACCTAATGTAAAACGATATACTGTTTATTTTTTTTTTAGGATTCAATACTATATAAACAGAAATGCCTGCTCTACCCAAGCCAGTAGACCGCACGGTACCCAGCACTGATTATTTTTCTAATAGATTGCCATTCGCTAAACAAAGAGGCCTATTCCTACGCGTACGAAGTAAGCAAACCGAGGTTTTTGTCTATAGAATGCTTTGTCACAATCTTTTCTGGACCTTCCACAGGTGCTATAGCAGACGTTATGCTGATTGCAGCAGCTCGTCAGCCTCGCATTAGGTATAGTAAAAGATGTAGAACTCAAGCCTTCAGGCTCACAGCCATTTGGCACAATCTACAAACATCTATAGGTCTTACAAACTCGTAAATTCGCCAAATTATAAAAAAGTCTATCTGCGACGCTATTGTTCCTAAGCTATGTTCCTAAATACCGCGAAACCCTGATAAGAAAGCGGGGTGTCAGAGTTGTCAAAGCATATATTTTTTTTGTAATATCAATTAATATTTTCTCAGCGACCGTACTTTATATGCTAGAGTCAATTATTTCTAGATACTGCCAGAGCCACTTTAAGCTGGTCTCAAACTACATCGTGGGACTTCTTATGTATATTTTGTGCATGAATTGAATAATATACATATTACGCCCGTTTGTGTTTGGCAATCTTTATGCAGACGATGTTAAGATATATACATGAGTCTGGGTTTGGTATTATAAAGTACTCTAAAGAAATCCATTTATAAAGTGGACCAGTATATTAGGCCTCGGCTAACAAGTATACCGATTTAGAGTTTGTACACGGCAATTCCTATCGCATTTCCTTCTGGCCGACTCAACCTTCAAACAGCCGGAATTATCGGCAATATAAAACGTCCCCAACAGTCACCCTAAGACACACAGAACATGCAACAAGCAATATGCTGCTTTATTTTTCTAAAAGATACTATTTTGTTATCTTAAACTATTCATGCGATTTTATTGTTTATTTAAGCCACTCATGATTTACACAGTAATTATATGGTATCCAAGTGTGAGGAAAGTTGTGAAACGTTTGAGAAGGTTGGGAATGATGCGTTGCCTTCGGATGGCAATGTAAAAAGATGAAGTTACCGTCCCCGTTAGTTTCAAGGCCGTTGGAAACGAACGTGTCGACAAGCATTTCTCAAATCTAGAAACACGATCGAGTTTTGAGGTCTCACAAGAAATATGTCGCCAGAAACGGGTGTAAATGGCCCATTTCTGTGCAAAGTCTCCGATATGCAATCATAAAACAATTTGTAAAAATATTATTATCTTATATATAGCCATCTTTGTGTTCCATTAAATCTGACCTAATGACAAACCGACCTGAATGTCTAATAACGTATTGCTTGCTCTTGACATAAAAGGGAATGCGTTTCGCTCTAATATGCGCGTCACTGTCTGCTGCGCAGCGACATTTGTTTGAGGTATGAGCAACTGTTGCTGGTATGACCGAAACGCTAGAGACTCTACGTCGAAATTGGAGAAAGAGACCATTTCAGCTCACTTCGCTCGATGAAAATTTGGCTGCAAAACAGTGCATTATACGGAAATATGGAAAGTTATGCATCTTTAAAAAAGGTCTCTACCGACACAAGTATTTTGATACGAATTTTCCAATCATAAAATGGATAGGAATGAATTTGTTAATGAAGTCTTCCATTCTAAAGTCATAACTCATCTTCATGTTCGACATAATCAAAGAAAGCTTCAAGGACTGAACTTTCAAATCACTGTTTTGATAACGACGCATCTGTGATACGAGTCGCGAAACTTTAGCAATATTGGGCTTGTGAGGTTGTCATAGAACAATCTTTAGCTTGCCGAGCTTCTTATAAAGTGGCTATACAAACTAAGCATATTAGGACGATCTCTTTTAGCATAGGACATACAAATTAAGCTTCACTCGCAATAGATTAGTTTTAGAGGCTTACTAAAGCTTTCTCTCTACCTTGGGAGGCAATTGCCTAAGTCCAAATAGAGCGGTCTCGTGAAAAACTATTTCAGTCAAACATATCTCTTGTGGCAATAGACCTCTCTGCGGCTGTAAAGATTCCTGTTCTAAACGAATTGTTTTGGCAGTAAGGTGGTTAGGTACTAGTTCAAGTGTTTACCAGCAATACGAAACCCAGTATGGTTTTATTTCGCATGAGTTAAACTACCGCATCATCCGGGAGACGTATTCAACACTAGTTTCAATGAGTCTCATCTCTGTTGTCAAAGGACGTCTCTTGAAAGTACTATTAAACAATGATCGTGCTACTCAGACTGACTAAGAAGTGCATCCTCCATATTTTCTCTCGAACCCCTGCGAACAATAGCAAAAAAGGAAAGTTCATTTGGCCCGCCAATGAATTGTTATCTTCGTTACACGGTTACATTCGTACGGGCAATGCGAATTGCGAAATCGATTCAGGAAGCCGCGTTAAGACCCATCTTCCTCAAACTGAACATGGCGATCACGTGCGACCATAGGCTGCAAATATTCAACAGCTCTGTCCAACCTCCAAAAAAATTCTATTCAATGTAAAAATAACTCTTTATTAAACGAAATTTCTCTAGGTAACATTCCATGCGTAAAACAATCAATTTTTTCTTACCACTATATATTTCTTTTAGCATCTGTTATCTTTTACTTGTAAAACTGAGTCCACCTGTGTATTTTCCTATCTTTATATTGACTGCCCAAATAGACCCCGTTAAATAATGGCATTGAGCTGATTTTCTCAGGTCCGCTAAAGTGATCCTAGAGTGGGCTACATATAAGACGCAGTTTAGAAAAAGAACAGATTTTTTTGAAGCAGTTTAATTTTTGCATAAAACGTTGTATTATTCTAAACATCAGGCTTTTCTATTTTATGTATATCGAGTCACAGACTATTTGTATTGATGTATAAAAAAGCTCATTCAAAATCTGTGTTATGCACCTTAGCATACTTTACTGGTTCAGCAACCAATCAAGCAGACTCCCTGATTTACCAACATTTCTATATATATTCAAATAATGAGTCAGCGGCACCTTTCAACTGTGATGCGATATCAACAGTTTGCTGATGTCATATATATATAGTAAACTTGACAGATTTACATGACCAGCGTGCTTCAAAAATACAAGAAAGCACATGAATCGACATGCATCTCGTTCTTAATCAAAACCCGTTGCTTTGGCTATCACATTCAACAATCTTGGTTCTTATTCAAACCTTCCTGGCCTTTCACCGCAATGTTTACACTCCAGTTTAGGCACTTGTTTTCGGCTTTGCGACTCTTGCCCTAGCCGTTTTGGGGAAACGGGTTCTTGTTGGATGGAACTGCCTCGTTGCCCTTGACTGGAAAATAAATGCTTTCGACTTTTTGCCGATCTAGAACTTTTTCTACAATCAGTAATTTTCTTTTGGATAACAAAGCCTGATATTGAAATAATTTGTTTCTGTTTATCTATCACGCGTATCGTAGGTTTTAATATAATACAAATCGGCCTTTGTTTGTTTTCCTTTTGTCTGTTACCTGCTTAGCAGAATCACTATTTGCTATCTTAAGATTTTCAAACTCCAAAAGCTGTTTGGCCACAGCTCAAACGACGATACTTACGAATAGTGGAAGATAGTTATCGTTAAAAGGGTTTGTGAAAACTTCTTTACCGTGGATCAAGCTCAAGTATGATAGAGATATGAGTGCATTCTCTGACTATTTAAGGACGTAGTTTATTCAAATTCTAACCAAAAATAAAATTGATCTCTTGGTACGGACAACTCATTACAAGTCTCAACAATGATGGACGACTTGTAATGAATTTGGCAATGAAAGTTGTTTTTCTTTATTGTTATGAGTAGAATAGGGAAAGCAAATAGCAGAATCCAAAAAGGGAAAGATCCAGAGGCGTAGATTCTTAATTTCGTAGCATTTTTTCATGTAAAAAAAATGTGAGCTTTTATAGACCGCTTTCGATTATTTGATGAAGTATGGGAAACCTAAACGTGAATATGTTTCTTTATTGTAACGGGAAATAATTAAACCACAAACATGTTGTTCCTGCTCGACAGAAAAGCAAAGTATGTGTTACATGATCAACAAACTCTATGTACTATCATACTATTAAAATAGCTAACAGAGCACAAAGGCTTTAGACAAAGGCTCTATTTCTGGTCTGCTCGTCTTATTTTTCCTCAATGTAAAAAAATTATACAAGTTGTCTGTCCGAGGAAGGCACTCTTCTCGTTCATAAAGCACCCCTTTTTGAGCTTGATCCAAGAGTATAGCAATCAGGGATAACAAAAAAAGCCGTTTGTTCCACTGGAATCGGTACAACAGACGGGTTCTAGGAACTTTTATGAAAATTGTTTTTTCTTTGATCATGATAAGCCGCACGTAAACAGTTGATGGCCCGCACCTTTTTCCCGGAGGAAAGAACTGACTCCGTAAAAATTCTTATCAAGAAATACGAAATAGCTGAGTATTTGCCGATCCTCCAAAGTGACTAACTCTAGATTTTTGCAGTTTTATTATAAATCATACACTTACTTTACCAGCTTTAACAAATATTGCCGTATAGTAAGAAAAATATCTAAACATTGTTTGAAGCAAACTGTTTAAAAACCCGTCGCCTGTTAATATGTGATAAATGTCTATACACTTAAATTATTGGGTATAAGAATAACTCGTCTTGATGACACGAATTACAGACAGGAGGACTGAAATTAGAGAGATATTATTATAGATTGTAATTCCTAAATATTTTGTGATACTCAGGGTAGGCGTCTTGCCCGAAAACCTCTTAGTTGCGCAATCGAGCCATGTTGTGTTGAATGAACACCATCCAGGTGGACCTCTAAAAATAGGTACACAAGCGTAAGGGAAAATGTACTTATTTATTAGAATATCTTATTCCCTATCGAAACGCGTAATAAAAAGATAAAAACCATTGATAAAGCGTAGTGATAAACTATGGTCTGCCATAAAACCCAGTTTTATGGTTATATGTACGGTTAACTTTTTGGCAGATTTTTAGCAGAGCTCTATACACAATCTTTGACGTCTCCAATTGGATGATTTAGCACAAATCACGGTCCTCAGCCCGAAAGGCGTCATATATTTTCACTCTGCTTGAATAGTCCAATAATACGATTACTAATATATCAAATAACCACTCAAAGCCAATTTTTTCTCGATATGACCTCTCATCATTGACAGCACAGGGGCTCGAGTACATGTTTGTGATAGATATGCTATTGAAAAAGTCACTATGTACAATTGATTTTGTCAAGTAATTTGCCTTACAAGCTTAACTCTCGCGTTAAGGATAACGAAAGACTGTTAAAATTAGTTAGTTTGAAATAGTACTTTGGGTAGTGGTTAGTTAATAACTTGTGTTCATTTTTTTCTATAGTATCCTATTATTCACTGAGTGATAGTGGTAATATTCTTCTTCGTTCTAGTAGGTAGTAAAGCAAATTAAATAGACTAGCCGCGCGATTAAGGGCAATATAATCGGATCATCTAGAAGACGATCATTGTAGACGTAATGATCAATTATGAAGAGACGTCTTCATTATTAGGAGGCCAAAGAACTATTGATTAAAAAACTGAGAACGAACAAAACGCACGAAACTGTACTTAAGTATAAGTGTGTTACTCTAGGAAATTGTCTAAAAATGTGGATTTACAAAGAGTCAAACGATAATCTTTTGGTTGCTACCTTTTTAGTTTAACAGGAATTAAAAGGACCTCGACAGACGCAAATTCTCCTTTCCTTGCCTACATTGACTCTGCTGAAGTGGAGATAACATGAGAGCCTAGATCATGACAGGTTTTTTAAAGAACAATAGTAATGCGCTACGCTATCTTGCATATCTCTAAATATATTCCTACATGATAAATTACATCAGTCGCCCTTATGTTTATACAAAGTGCATTCATTTATTCTTTATCCAGGTCGGATTCAACTTTCTAAGCGGCCGGAAGTTATACTATATACTCGAAAGCAATTTTCGAGCGTCAGAATTTCCTGTAAACAATGTCGTACGCATACCTCATACGATAAGCCATCACCAATTTCCCTCGGAGTAGCAACATATTAACGTCCTATGAAATGTGTCGTACCTTCAATATACGATATATTTTTTTCGATATATAGTATTGTGTACTATTTTGTAATCTCATCAAATGTTTCAGCGTTGAGTTAACTTTTTCTTCAACTATCAAGTCGAGTAAGAACGACTTTTGAATGTGTTACATTTATTTGCTGTTTTAGGCGAAATACTCTTCATGAATGCATAATTCGACTATCGTCCGATTAATGCTTTGCTCTACTGGCGAATGAGTTTCCACGCCGGTGAGTTAGCGACACTCAGAAGAGCAACTAAATATCTTCCCTACAGTTGTTGATTGGTGGGAATGGGTATTTAGTGTTCTATCTAAGCCCCGTGTAACCTTCCCGAATTGCGTGGGTATTCGATCTATTCTATCGAACAAGGTTGTATATGCGCTACATAGGACCGATCAGATGAAGACACTGCTTTATGTGCTTCTGTTTTATGTTTTTTTATACCTGTTTCGTATCTTTTGTGATGACATGATATAAAAACAGAATGCAATAGTCTTTACGGAATATGTAGACACAGTTCGGCGAAGAAACACCCAAATAGAGGGCAAAGTACTAACCTAAATTGGCTAATGGAACTATGATGTTACGTCTTAGGTTGATCCTATATCTATATGCTCTGCTGCAAAGAATTATCTTGGCCACTTCAACCGTTATACAACAACAGCTTTTATCAATATAGTCCTTTGTGGAATAAAATATGAGAGATCTGCAAAAATTACGTATACGTACCTGAACAGCTTATAGTATTTGGCATCCCAGGCACATTATCAGTAGGCGGAAAGATTGACTTATTTCTAAATCGAAGCGAACCTGATCTATAGGATCGAAAAGAAAAATCTGATCTAAATCTGTGATCTAGATGTAGTTCTAGCATGGCAGAAACGGAACTTTCTTGAAAAAACTATGTTACAATCTACACAGCGCAGGTAAATCAACAATTTATCGTCAGCCTCTCAATGTACTGGCGATTCTGTACCATCACAGGATACTTTGAAACGCTAAAAATTATTCGGATCAGCAAACAGCACGAGCAAATTATAATCCGCATAAAGGATTTGCAAGAGATGTCAGGGGTTCCAAATTCTGAAAGTTTAGATTTGGGACAGCACCAAAGCTAACTGCCAGACGATTTAGCCGCGGAGGGTCTTGATTGTTTTGTTTTATATCTTTTACGCCCATATACTTTACTAATTACATAATACGATACGTTTAGCTTTTTTCGATGTGTAAGCTACTGAATACAGCGAAGGATTTGTTGTTGATAGTAAATAAGGAATTAAATTGAACGGAACAATTTGAATGTTAGTTGTTCAACCAAGTTTTTTTCCCATAGTTAATAAATGGATGAAATTTATGGGTCGAAATCGAAAGATTAGAAAACCTGTTTGTCCTATGTACTATTTGAAGGGCATGTGAATAAAACGTGTATTTTCTATAAACTATGTGGATAAATGGAAAGAAGCTTTATTGCGATATAAGCGCACTATGCGCAGCGTCTATGAAGGCATAAAAATAGCAACAAACTTTACTCACTTGATGGATCGGGCCAAATAAAAGCTTTACTGCTGTCCCGTATATCTTCAACGGAAGGCGTTAGAGAATTAATTTTTTTATTGACGAAACAACCGTTACCGATTTCTCTCAAACTTGTCGCCTTAGAAATCGATATTCAGGTTTCCCCAGTTACTATGGCGATATCGATATCTTCTTAATCTTAACTGATTGAGTGGAAAAGAAAAATCACTTTAATTGGCACGATATAGATCACTTTTTTTCTATGAAACAAGAAAACGGTGTAGTTATTAAGTTAATCATTTACTTCACTGAGAACTACACAAAACAGGTTGCCCCTGCTTAGTCACAGCAAATGCTCTGTACTTAGTCAAATCGTATGCTTTTATGTCTATACTATTTTACATTAGATCCCTCTTACCGTGTACAGAGCTCCCCATAAGACAGCATTCTGGCTGCAAGAAGGACTACGGACAGTAAATTCCGACGGCCACGATTAAAGTAGACGGGGAAAACGTCATCCGGTAAGGTGGTGCTCACTTCAGCGAGAAACGTCGCGAGGGATTTGTATATTTAAACAATAAGGGCCCATTGCAACGATGCGAGGTCCTCAAAGTTGGCGCTCTGTCCTTAGAAATTCGTGTGTTGACAAACATTGCGTCGCCGTCGCTGCTCTGCCGACTAGTGATATTGGTCTAGATTCGAACTCACACAGGCCAAGAAACGATGTTGATTATAACTAAACAAAAACAGAAATGCCGAAACGTTTCGAATTGTTAGTTGCTAGCGGGGTTATTGGTGTCGTTCGCCAATGCTACATTAGACACTAACCGTCGTTTAGCAAGATTATTGTACGTACTTTGAAAAACGCGCTACATATGTACGAATTGTCGCATATCGCTTGTGACCCTCATATCACCTAATCGTGGGGAATCCTTTCCGAATACCCCAACATAGACTCCAATGCAACTAGTATTTGTAGAGGCACGTATATGCAAAACGTATCTTAGATGATCTTCTGTGAATTTTAAATCAAATAGACTATTATCAAACAATATTCGACAACCATAATTTTGATTCCTCGAAGTCTTACGCTAAATGCCAGTCGTTGCTTCATAAACGGCAGTCATATATAGTCGAGTAATTGGCTGACTTACAATCGTGCTACTACACTCTCAATGTCAATAAACAAGCCAGTTACGTACTCCGCTCTAATCACATGCTACTGCCCCATATGTAAGATTCGATATATATCCCGTTTTGACAAGAACATTGAAACTACAGATCTAAAGCTACAGCTAAAAGTTCCTACTCTATATTTGGAACTGGTGGTCAAAGCATTTCTATTGCATTTGTATCGACATACAAGATAAAAAAAGTTTCTGTTTTAGCCGACAGATAGCGCTAGCGATAGTCATGGAGCTTGAAGGGACGCACACCCAACATTGCCTTCATTATTACTTTTATACTGGAAAGGTGCTCTCGAAGTTAATTCCGAAGTTGAAAGCGGACGCCTAGCAAGCGTTACCAATTTCTAGTTTTGACTTCATCACTTCAGAATCAGATGTTTCGACTTCATCAAAAAACTAGTCTTTAGACGGCCCACAGTGATAAACGACAAGCACTTCGTAAGTAGATTGCGACACAGCCGGCTCGAGAAGCTGCACAGCTAGGAATGACGAAAATGACTGCTGTTAATCACTTGCGTGCGACGCAAAAAAGCATTTAAAGGAAAGCGCCTCTAACCATTTGATAAAATACGTTCCGTTGCTTGTGCGATTGAAAATTAAATAATATCATTACACCATCATTATCGACCATAAAAAGGTTATTTTTTACGATACTTCTAAACGCGAACCAGAATGATTAATCCGGCCAGCTTTTCCCGGTTCGACGCTACGAAGAAATATTCATAATTAAAATCCACAGCTCTGCAGACGGTGAGGTGAGGAAGCGCTGTTGTACTCTGAGCTACTGAAATTTCAGCAAAAAAATCATAGAGACCGTTACGCGAATCAACGTGTCCGTTTGAGCCATAAAATCGATAGAAAAAGCGTGACGCAAGGTGATATTGTTGTAAAATAGCGGCGGGCCGCATACAATTTCGGAGACTAAGGAGGCAAAGGACACTACTTTAGCTGAGGTGTCTCCACAAATTTGAAGGTTACGGTAAATTAAAGCGACGAAAAAACCAACAATAGTTTTTTCAACCTAATATTAACTGACCGCGATAAATAAACGAAACCTTTACCACCTTAAAGAACCCACTGCGGTCCGAAACAGTGCATTTATATAGGTACCGATACGTATTTCGAAAGTGCGTTTTCAAGTGGAGCTCCCATCATGTGCCAGTCTAACTTTAAAACTTGAAATTGATTGCGTACTGTTATAAAGGTCTACTAGACACATAGAATTCCGAAGGCTATTTATGCTTAAATGTATAAGACGTGTCATACCTATTTCATGAGCTACATGGCTTATAACTGCTTCACATAAAAGTATTAAGCAGATCGCTCAGCGTGCCGCCAGGTTTCATGCTATCTATCGTAATAGGCTTTCTTGATTTCATCACTGATTGAATTCGAAAAAATTTGTTTCGTTATGTTTTTTGTACTCGCTTTTAAAAATCACTGAATTAATCATCAAAAAACGATTACATCAGAAGTGCAACATAAATTAAAGTAACGGTTATGCTAAGCAACCTATTACCGTTACATAGTAACAACTGTTACTATGTCAAAAGATAGGTTTACCATACTGTTGATATAATAAGGATTTCTACAATGAATCATGAACTTTAACAGTATAATTTGTCTATCGAGCGCCTTCTAGCACAATGAGTGTGAATTTGTAACACATTTTTTTAATAATATTTTTTTAAACTATAGTCCAATTTTTACACAAATGGGTTCGGTTAGAGCAAACTTCGACTACATTTCACGGACCAAGTTTCAGGCCAGACTTAATGTAGAGCACATGGAACATAAGCGTGGTATAAGGAGAATACAATAACTTTACTTAATAAACTTGAACGCTACCAATATATACAAATAATACAGATGAAAAGCAAATTTAGGTAATGAGGCTTTTTTTTGCTGGACAGCGCTGTCGCTAAATGACGATTTATCTTGTTTCGATACTGACGCAGTCTAACAAAATCTTCATTCGTCTTTTAGGATTCAGCTAAAATTTTGCGTAGCGGCCAGGCCCAGTGCAGATTATAAGTGGGCGCAATGATATGAAAGCTGGTCAAAAAATGGACAAAGTGGGTGGCTAGTAGCGGCGATGCTCCACAGGCTTTCATCAGAAATGCATTGCCAAACAATTTACGAAGCAAGTCTTGATAAACATTGTTTTCTGATACTCCTTTTTCGTTATCTGAGGATATACGACGCGAGCAAATGAATATAAAATTAAATCCTTTTGGTCTATCTCTGAAAGCATTATTTTCTACATGTTTTCTATTCGATTTTTCAACGCTCCTTGGGGAACGGTTTCTAAGTGGATTTTTTTTTTTAATGTGCGGGTATTTTATCCTTCTAATCCGAGCACTACCTATAAATTGTCAGACACTTTTTTGATTTCCACTTTGGGACAGGAGCATTTCTAAAAACAAAATATCTAGGGCCCAGAACTTTCGGTTGTTTATAGTATAGGAATCGTTGGCTCATGCTTTAAAGTTGTATAAAAAAAAAAAAACTATGCGCCACCAGGCGTCGATCATTGTTATGCGTTCATGTTTCACTGATCCTAGCTTGTTTTCGGCAATATAAAGCGACAACTTCTGTTATTATTATTCCAGTGCGTTCTACGTCTGCTATGCATCTTTCATTGCTTTAGTGAATAATGTACAGTTTAATCGATAGTAATCCTGGAAAGACTGTCAGTGCGGCGGCATTCGAGTGCAACGCGTAATCTAATACGAGCGTTCTTTGGCTTGTTCTTGACGAACCGTCGTCAATGGAGACAGGATCTACTTATCTATTCCTCTATCAAACCTGGCACAGCGTTATTTTTTTAACAAAAACCCAAATCATCGCTACCTAAAATACTAGTTATATTTGCGATTATACCTACGTATCATAGTACTGCCACTAGGCGCCATGTAACGTGTGCGCCCAATTTCTTGCCGACGTTCAATTATAGTCTACAGTCTATGGTGGTACCCTGTAGAAACGACGTTCTGGCTTGAACAAGAGTATATGAAAAGCATAAAGCCTAAGTATAACTTCTGATCACCGCACAATTTCAGGTCAATCAAATAATCTATTAAAATATTTCAACTGTTTAGTTGTTCTTTAATCGAGAAAAAAAAAAAAATAGAGTCGTGGCCCTTCTGGGCTGCATCCGCGGTGAGCGTTCCTAAACTCTTCAAACAATCCCTATTGAGCGAACCCCAATAGCTATATTATTTAGAAAAGTATAACAGGTCTTAAATAGACATTATAGAGAATGCGTGATTTAACAAAAAGTCTTTCTTTCTAAAGATAGCTATGCAATGATACGTAAATGGACGTACAGCGGCAGCTTTAGCAAGGCTCGAAATTTCCATACATGTTCGATTTTATAAAAATCTAATTAAGGACACAGTTATACGCTATAATATTACTACGAATAATGACGGTTCGTGAAGCCCGTGTTATTTTTGCGAATGAAACAGTACGTTCAGAGCACGCAATCTAATACCCTACAGTGGTTATAATGTCGAAAATCGCAAAGAGACAAAAGTGAACTAGCCATTAACAGTAAAGCAACTTAGCAATACGAAACCTTAGCGAGGGTTCCTGTTCAAGATTAATCGCCACCACCTTTCAGTTTATTATCAACAGTTTCAAAACACTGATACGAACCAGTACCTTTTTAGTAAAAAAAAAAAAAAAAAAAAAAGCTGAATGCGAAGACAGCAAACGGATGGGGAAATGCGTTTTTCAAAAAGGAAACATTTTTTCCTTTTTACCAAACGGTCGGATTTGGTTGAACTAGCACTCCATCTGACCCTATATAGCAGGTTCTATTATACCATGTAAATTTTGACAACTCGAAAGCTTGGAATAGGCATACATCTTTTCGGTAAGCTCTGATTCCACGGAGATTGTAAAAAATGCGAAAATTTCTTTTCCTCGACTTTCCATGTGTGAACAACAGCGGCTCCGAAAAGGACCTCAAAGTTTTGAAAGGAAATACTATAGCTGATTCTCAATTGATTAGACTCATCTAAATCAGTGTATCCAATTATATTCTTCTCAATTTTCGAAAAATTCCTACTTATCTTTTATTTGACTGTTTGAATATTTCACTTTTTCTGTCCTTTCACTGTTATAGTACATCTCGGCATAGTTTTGGTGGTCACTACATCTAATGTACAATATTTTCGATCAGGTTCAACAAATGTACACACTTACCTGGTCAATAAGCTTTTCGAAACCTCTGCGTTTTTTCTCTTTTACTCGGACATTCACTTCATTCATCGGCTCACGTCCATCTTCAAAACGAACACAATTCAACTTTTTATTTTTTTTTTTTATCTTTGTTTGATTCTCCAGGCCTAAAATGCATGAATTTTATGAACGGTGGAAGAAAAATGTCCAGCTATGCTGGCCCACATACGTATGTACGTAATGGAGAAATCCGCTCATGTAGCTCTTTCTGGTTGGAATGCAATATAAATGATATTGTTTGTTTGGGCAGAACGGCTGGTTACCGTACAGACTTATGGACCTACACTATATTCTTACTGGCACGACGAGCCGTTATGGTTTGAAATCCAAAAGAGGCTGAAGAGAAAGAAAGCCGAAGAGGTTCATAGACTAAAGGGTCCTGTCGAAGGTTCGATCCAAGCACCCTTCAGTGAAGTAACTAAGAAAGGCTCTTTTAAAGATAGATATAACATACACACACTACTTTAGCTCATCGAAAGTCCTTCATGTGGGTCAAGGAATTTGCTTTGACATTGAATATTTATAACAAATTCAGCCCTAATAAGTGGACCTATCAGTAATGTTTTTTTAGTGTTTGTCAAAATGGTTGTTGTTTTATTAACACATCAACACGACCTTTGATATTTATTTGTTTTGAAGGTCCGCCCCTACAAGACTAGCTTGGTATAGTTAAGTGAAAAATTTGTCAGTCTAACATCATTTGCGAACGAATAGCACGGGTCAAGGTTTGCCGTCATGAGAAGTTTTGTCACACTGCAATAGATCAACATTCGCATGGGTGTTTCTTGTTATTTTAGTTTTACTAAAAAAATGTACTGTTGTCTGGTGCTGCTTAGGATAATTTTGTTAGTCGATTGTTAGTTTGTCCTGCGAAACCGAATTTAGCATCCTACCTATATGCTCAATAACTCCACGAGAACCGCCGTGCTGCTCACAGCGAAGAGGAACTATAACGCTGGCATAATTATACCCCACTTTAGCGTTGGTGATTATCCATACATAGCCCTCTGTAACTTACAATACTCCTGCACAATAGCAACTTAATTATTTTCGCTATTACTAAAGAGTTCACAAAAAGGAACGTGTCCTAGTACGATCATAATCATAATAATAATAATAATAATAATAGTACCGCAGTGCTATTTAGGAATAGGCTTTGTGTGCGATAAACAAAACACTTCAACTTCTGGGTCAGGCTGTGACCAGCGTTTTCTAAGTACAGCACCGCTCTTTAAATTTGTGCTAGCCTCCGTTCCCAGATAGTACTTTTGATGTTCAGATAAGAACCCAAGGGAGCTGGTGTTAAACCACTAACTGACGCATTATATTAATACAACGAACTGTTAACTATTAATATATTGAACTAAAATTATAATAAAATTAGATCAATACATAGATTTGTTGTTTATAATTTTCCGATGAGCAAAGATTACATAGCGTTGAAGAGCTCTTTCAGATCACAAAAATTGTATTCCTCGAGCTCGACACGTGAATACGTTGGACGCCAAAAATAAATAGGTCAAAAATAATGAAATTTTCAATTCAAATTAAAAATGTTTATCAGTTTCTATATTACAACGCAGCACTGGAATACATCAAAGGTTGCGCGGGTTACTGAAGGTTACAAATTCGATTTCATTCACTCACACACGGACCGAACCGCCCAACGGTAACATCGAAACATATATGAACGTGTCACCTAACCGTTTAAACCATTAAGTTTATTTATTAGGAACGCTGTTTATTACGGATTTATGTTTAATACAATGTACGTCGTAGTTATCGAAAGCCCACACAAAATTATTAGTGAAAAAAAGATTTGCATTTCTATACGGCGTACTCTTGTTTCCGTTATAAACCTATATCTGGAAGGCGTCGTTTATACCCTGATGTCGTTGAAGCTGTTATCGCTGCTGCTACTGCCATATTCTAGATTACGTATCATTTTACGACTCATTACGCAAGTTCTGGATTTTTCATGGCTTCATCAACGAGATGAGTGGTTTAATAGCATCTTGGGGGATACTCGAACGACAGCTATGAGTCTTATAAGGCGAATCAAGCGCTCGTAAAAGCTAGTTGTAAAGTAATGGCCAACCGGTGTATATAAGAAGCAGTTGGGTTTCAATATTAGAATGAGTTACAAAGACACATTCAATTCATTATACAGTCTGATGAGCAACAAAAAAAAAAAGCAAGGGGAGTCGTCGCAGAGAGGGCAATAGGCTTTCCATCGGCATATTCAAGGCAATGTCAGGATAAACTCGATATCACCGAGTAGCAATAATGGATAACCGAAATCGTTCGCGTTACAGCTACGGAGAGAACGTGCTGCCGACTCAACTGTTTTAATGGAAAAATTTCCAATAATAGGCGTATTATCGCAGTGAAGTCGCGCGGTCTACACCGCTTCGTTTTCCTGATAATTCCGAGTTCAAATCAATTTCGACAACCTCGAAGTTCTAGCTAAAGAAAAACCAATGTTGACGGCAGATGATCACTAAAATCCGTCTTTGCTTGAAACGATTGTCATGCACACGTGATTATGATTGTCTTAGTTCTATAACAGTATAGAATTAACACGATTTAGCGCTTCTACGTTATATCGTTACATAAATGCATTACATTTGCAATAAAATCCGATAATACAATGCTATAGAATCTCATGAGGCCGAGAGGTTCTCTGGCTCGGGGTTGACAGGCTGCTTTTGCTCTGACTGTACACAAACGAAGCACTGAAGAAAATCCTTTAAAGGCAAGCATAATATCGAAAAAAGCCATTCAGATATTTGTCTTTCTCTACTATCGCAGCCGCATAGACACATACAGTGGTTACGAGATCTCGGTTTGGCAAAAACGACAAAGCTTCTCCAAATAACAAAAGGCAAATGGAAAACCCCCGCCGGCCACTTTGACGAAAAGGAAAAGGAAAAAACAAAAGGATGGCATAGGTATGCGTGCGTAATCACCATTTATATTGTGTTTAAGTAAATGAACCACCATCACAGCCAGATCTCTCATTATCGTACTGCTTTCTCTACACTGACGACCTCCCCTCCACGCCGACAACAATATAAAGTTGCAGTCGCCATACGAAGTGGTCGGGAAATCATATCTGCGCGACAGCGTGAAAGATCATCACGAGACAATGATAAGTAGAGTAGATGAACCACTACGAATGACAAAAATACACTTACAAAGTAATCAACAAGATAACTGCGACGCAGCGCTGTAAGTCATAGTGCCTTCCTGCGTTTTGAGAGAGGATAACGGAATAAATAGGGGAGCCAAGCTTCTAGTGAAATAAAGCACGAATGGATGTTTCTTTATCCATGTACATATATCGATATATATGGCGAATACCTTTCAAAGTTAAGTGTAGGAATCATTAGATCCTAGGTGCTTTTAGGCGCTTTACATTTGTGTTTGTAGTAGTCAATGCTGTTTTGAATTGAATTAACTTCGTGAACGTGCTGTAACTGAAACAGAATGCCTCCGGCAGCAAACGGGAACGAGCCGGCAGCCGGTCAAACAGGCAGCCATTTTGCAAGCGAAGATGCCCCCGAACGAGCGAATAAGGGCCACATTAAGGAGAGACGCATTTCGGGTGCGGGAAACACGCTTGTGTTTACTATAAAAGAGGGCGTGGGTGCCCTAGCGAAGACTTTACAGATATTTACGCAGAACAACATTAATCTCGAGCATATTGAATCGCGAAGCTCACAAAAGGTAAAGGACGCTTACGAGTTCATTGTCAATTTTGATACAACGTACAATGGCGACATTCGAAAATGCATCGAAACTATTAAGGAAAATGCTGAGCACGTAACCCTGTGCACAAGGGAAAAGATCTGCCGCCATATACGCGAGGAGGTTCCGTGGTTTCCACGTCGCATTCAGGATCTGGATTTATTTGCAAACCAGATTCTCTCATACGGTAGTGAACTAGACGCCGATCATCCGGGCTTCACTGACCCAGTCTATCGCGCTCGTCGGACGGAACTGGCCGACATCGCATTCAACTACAAACATGGTAAACCAATACCGCGAATTGATTATAACGAAAATGAAATCAAAACCTGGGGTATTGTCTTTAGGCAGCTGATGAAGAAATACCCCACTCACGCATGCCGAGAACACAATCATATCATGCCGCTTATGGTGGAGCACTGCGGGTACCGTGAAGATAATATTCCTCAACTAGAAGACGTATCTAATTTTCTCAAACAGGCGACCGGTTTCATCCTACGCCCGGTAGCAGGACTTCTATCATCTAGAGATTTTCTGGCAGGATTAGCGTTCCGTGTGTTCCATTCAACCCAGTATATCCGTCACCATATAACGCCATTCTACACTCCTGAGCCTGATGTGTGCCATGAGCTCCTTGGTCATGCACCTTTATTCGCCGATCCAGACTTTGCCCGGTTCTCCCAAGAGATCGGACTGGCTTCACTGGGCGCACCTGACGAATACATCGAGAAGCTTGCAACCTGTTATTGGTTCACTGTTGAATTCGGCCTGTGTCGTCAAGATGGCGAACTTAAGGCATACGGCGCAGGACTGCTATCATCGTTCGGGGAGCTAGACTACTGCCTCAGCGATAAGCCTGAAATTCGGGCGTTTGATCCGGAGGTAACCGGAATACAAAAGTATCCGATAACAGAATATCAGCCAGTCTACTTCGTGACTGACAGTTTTCAACAGGGTCAACAGAAGATGCGTGAATTTGCACTGTCGATTCCTCGTCCATTTAATGTTCGTTATAATCCATACACACAGCAAGTAGAATTGCTTAACTCTACACATCAGCTGGAAATGCTCGCGAATGACCTTTCTATTGAAATGTCACTACTTACTTCGGCTCTTAAAAAGATTCAAGATTAATTAAAGTTACTTGCTCAAGAATAACTCGGCTGACGTGGTAATATACTTCTATTAGTATGCATTTCGCACAGGATTTTTTTTTAATCTGTCATCTAAGCTACTTTTAGCTGTATTTGAGCTGATCATAGGTATAACCTGCTGTTGTAATAAAATCAGTTAACGATGATTTGTCATTTGATGATGTAAAGTCATTCGTTTTTTAGTTTGTTTAGTTGAGTATGACTCTTTTTCTTTACTGCTTGTTCCGTTCGCATATATAGAGTGTTCGGTGAAGTTACGTCAACTTGCTTAATTTTTTCGTAGGTGCAAGTGGCATTCTTTGTTTAAAATCGTACCAGCCCTACGAATGGGAATCAGGTTTGATGCAAGAACGCTGTTGTAAGCACGCAAGCATGTACTGGCAGAAGAAAAAAAGCTCCACAAAAGACTTTTTAATGAACAGCAAATCGTAATTATTCTTCCATTTGGTTCGTTTTTTTTTTTTTTTTTTTTAACTTCATGTATTGTTCGAGCGAGCAAAGCGTGTCCGCAGACAATTCGGCACACAAAACCGGCAGGAGCAAATCGGAACGAACAAAGATTCCTAAAAAATGTATGGCAATTACTGGAATTAATTTCAGTCTCCCAGAGCTAAAGAACTTTATTTATTCTACAAAACAGTCACAAAAAACATTTGGTTTGCCAGCTAGTTGTCTGGAGAGTTCTACATTGATAGGGGTTAGTTGCACTAGTGTCACAAGTCGCCTCCATACAAATAACAACACCCTGCTTTCCTGATGTGGAAGTGCCATTGACGAGCGTTTGACCTTATGTAAATTATTGTTCATACGGTAAAGAAGAAATAATTTATGTAGAAGATCAATGTTGGAAGGTTTCTCCTCAAAGCGGGAGTGTTAAATCTTCGATCAAAAAGGCACAAGTCGTACGATTTGGTGGTAAGTTGTCTTACTAATACTGGGGGGTAAAGAGATTTAGAAGGACAGTGAAATGAAGATTATTGCAGACTGTGCCTCATTAAACTAAGCTTAAAAATTAACTATAAGGACGTGTAGTCAAACAATCGGGCACAGCGATTTTATTGCACACAATACAATGCCTTTGCTATTTTCGTTTACTCTAAGCGGCTTTGTCGGAACAGCAAACTTTGGCAGCTATAGCGAAAAGTTCTTGTATGCCTAACGTCCAAGTTGTGATGCAGACTTTAGGCGACCTATTGGATTATGACTGTTCAGGCCTATGCAGCATGGCTTGAAGGAGAAGCGATTCAAGACAACACACGTAAATGCCAGCTTAAATTACTCAGTTGATCATCTCCGTAGATGCCGCCTTAACTATCCAAGGAGTTTTTCTGCAGTCGAAGGAGTGGAGAAAGGCCACGAAGAAGCAGACAAATAAATTTAGTGTATCTCTTTAGTATAAATTAACGCCCTTTGAAGCGAACTAGAAAAAAAAAAACTAAATTGCGTTGTATGAATACTTGAAAAAAAATGCAGAAGCGAAACTCACGGTTTTTCGTAAAGAAAACACATTTTGACGCAAGTTTATAAATAGCGTTTTTTAAATATTTTTAACGTAAACTTAAACTTTTTGTATAAAAACGAATGACCGTTTTAGAGAGATGCATATCGATTACCAACTGGGTCATCCAGATATGCTCCAACAGTTAGTCTTTTTGACTTTTCTGCGCATTCCGCACCTATTTTGGTTGTTTTAAGCGCTTGTATTTTTAGGATTTTTGGTCTACCGTCAACCTAAACTTTGATCGCGCTGCCTATGGCGATATCACGACACCATATTTAAGCGACATTTTAGCGAGTTTACTTCTATCAATATCGCTTGAAGCACGATTACTGTTAGAAAAGGAATAGTTGAAACAGCGAATGATTAATTAGTGGTTTAGATCCAGAATTAAAACCACAATCGCGGTGGATGCTGTCTATACTGAATGGACATGACCATCTGGAACAACAATTTTAGCACACTCATTGAAATATTCGTTTTAGTTTAGATACATTTTTTAAAACGTACCATAAAAAACTCTCAAATCGAACCCGCCACCTTGTGCTGTCATTTGATGTTTAATATCCATCAATATATGGCAAATGATTTAATCTGTACATCTTAGTATTAGTACGCAATAATATTTCATTTTAGAATATTGTGTTAAACGAACCAATAACCACGGTTGAGAAAATACTATGAGATATAGCATTTATACGTGGACCCAAATATATACTTGTAATATATTATCGAAAATAATATCATGCATTAAAGCAAGTGGGCAATTATTTTCGAAGGAGTAGCAACGTGTAAAAAAAAGGTCACGTGCCTGTTTTCCTTCCGATGTTCGAAAACCTTCTTCGACATTAGTGCGTGGCGGAGCGGCATCTAAGTATAGTTATCGAGCGCAGCGAGCGAGAAAAGTCAATCTCTTGCGTGAAAAAAAATCGTCACTCTGAGGAAGAGGAAAGGAGCAGGGTAACGGTGTTGTCTCTTAATTGGTGTTGTTTAAAAGGCATTGTATTTTCTCATTCTCAAATTTTTCGTCACCAGTTAGAAGCAATACGCATGCTTTGTATTAAATACCACGATGCCGTGAGAAGCCGAGATCGTCATACAAGCACAATAATAGTATGTTTACGAACTCATATACATACATAAGTGCTACTTTGAACTCTGTCATCGGGGCAATGATCATAACGATGACAGTTATTCAAGTGTATTTTGCGTTAAGGACACATAATAGAAGATCAATTTTCCGCCTATTGTTGACATCCCCCAAACAATCATAATAATAATAAGGTAAAAAGGTAATTTTTTAGCGAGGTTGTTTCTGTCTATGAAATTTTGAAAAGCTCGATGTCTCGTACGATGCAATCAAACAGGAAAAGTTTTCAGCTTTTTCGCAGTTTCAAAATCAATATTACCATTGGCGTTATAATTTTCTCAACTTACTGAGATTTTTTCCGGATCTCTAATATTCTTGTATTAGATGTCAAGACCACAATGTAAATGTTATCATACAGCTTATGACACAACAGTTACCATAATCAGTTATAGCTAAGCTGGCCTTTATGTGTGACTCACAGTAGGACTGCTACTTCGGTAGTACCATTGTTATTGTGTAGGTTTATTATATGAGACCATAGTAATGTTAAGGCATTCCCCTATTTGCAGATAGAACCAATGACCTATTTGCAGGGCAGGACAAATTAATAAGCGAAACACTGCACTCCTCAAATGGGAAAATTCGTATTCGTTGAGTGAGTTCACGAGCCAGGCTGAAAATCTTTAGAACCCTTGCCTCAAAAGCAAGACTTTTGGCTGCATCTCGGCTGCATTAATAAAGAAAAGTTAAAAGGCAGTGCAGGCCACTTATTCCTGTCTTATATTGAAGAGATTTGCCGTGTCGATCATGCAAAAGTGAATCAACTAAATACGCTGCTCCGAGCATTAAAGCTGTCTTCTTATATATATA